>NW_026970554.1:0-228474 GCF_028390025.1 Pseudophryne corroboree
TAACTCTGCTGTTCTATCCTTATATATGTGCAGAAACATGCTATAAATGGCAAATAGCAACCAGAATATAGGTCTCAAGATATTGCACTTCTGGATACCAAGCACTAAGTCCTAACCTTACTCCATCCCCTCACATCCTGTAACCCTGAATAACTCTGCTGTTCTATCCTTATATATGTGCAGAAACATGCTATAAACTGCACATAGCAACCAGAATATAGGTCTCAAGATATTGCACTTCTGGATACCAAACACTAAGTCCTAACCTTACTCCATCCCCTCACATCCTGTAACCCTGAATGACTCTGCTGTTCTATCCTTATATATGTGCAGAAACATGCTATATACTGCAAATAGCAACCAGAATATAGGTCTCAAGATATTGCACTTCTGGTTACCAAACACTAAGTCCTAACCTTACTCCATCCCCTCACATCCTGTAACCCTGAATGACTCTGCTGTTCTATCCTTATATATGTGCAGAAACATGCTATAAACTGCAAATAGCAACCAGAATATAGGTCTCAAAATACTGCAATTCTGGTTACCAAACACTAAGTCCTAACCTTACTCCACCCCTCACATCCTGTAACCCTGAATAACTCTGCTGTTCTATCCTTATATATGTGCAGAAAAATGCTATAAACTGCACATAGCAACCAGAATATAGGTCTCAAGATATTGCACTTCTGGTTACCAAACACTTATTCCTAACCTTACTCCATCCCCTCACATCCTGTAACCCTGAATAACTCTGCTGTTCTATCCTTACATATGTGCAGAAAAATGCTATAAACTGCACATAGCAACCAGAATATAGGTCTCAAGATATTGCACTTCTGGTTACCAAACACTAAGTCCTAACCTTACTCCATCCCCTCACATCCTGTAACCCTGAATAACTCTGCTGTTCTATCCTTATATATGTGCAGAAACATGCTATAAACTGCAAATAGCAACCAGAATATAGGTCTCAAGATATTGCACTTCTGGATACCAAACACTAAGTCCTAACCTTACTCCATCCCCTCACATCCTGTAACCCTGAATAACTCTGCTGTTCTATCCTTATATATGTGCAGAAACATGCTATAAACTGCAAATAGCAACCAGAATATAGGTCTCAAGATATTGCACTTCTGTATACCAAACACTAAGTCCTAACCTTACTCCATCCCCTCACATCCTGTAACCCTAAATAACTCTGCTGTTCTATCCTTATATATGTGCAGAAACATGCTATAAACTGCAAATAGCAACCAGAATATAGGTCTCAAGATACTGCACTTCTGGTTACCAAACACTAAGTCCTAACCTTACTCCATCCCCTCACATCCTGTAACCCTGAATGACTCTGCTGTTCTATCCTTATATATCTGCAGAAACATGCTATAAACTGCAAATAGCAACCAGAATATAGGTCTCAAGATACTGCAATTCTGGTTACCAAACACTAAGTCCTAACCTTACTCCATCCCCACACATCCTGTAACCCTGAATAACTCTGCTGTTCTATCCTTATATATGTGCAGAAAAATGCTATAAACTGCACATAGCAACCAGAATATAGGTCTCAAGATATTGCACTTCTGGTTACCAAACACTAAGTCCTAACCTTACTCCATCCCCTCACATCCTGTAACCCTGAATGACTCTGCTGTTCTATCCTTATATATCTGCAGAAACATGCTATAAACTGCAAATAGCAACCAGAATATAGGTCTCAAGATACTGCAATTCTGGTTACCAAACACTAAGTCCTAACCTTACTCCACCCCTCACATCCTGTAACCCTGAATAACTCTGCTGTTCTATCCTTATATATGTGCAGAAACATGCTATAAACTGCACATAGCAACCAGAATATAGGTCTCAAGATATTGCACTTCTGGTTACCAAACACTAAGTCCTAACCTTACTCCATCCCCTCACATCCTGTAACCCTGAATAACTCTGCTGTTCTATCCTTATATATGTGCAGAAACATGCTATAAACTGCAAATAGCAACCAGAATATAGGTCTCAAGATATTGCACTTCTGGTTACCAAACACTAAGTCCTAACCTTACTCCATCCCCACACATCCTGTAACCCTGAATAACTCTGCTGTTCTATCCTTATATATGTGCAGAAAAATGCTATAAACTGCACATAGCAACCAGAATATAGGTCTCAAGATATTGCACTTCTGGTTACCAAACACTTATTCCTAACCTTACTCCATCCCCTCACATCCTGTAACCCTGAATAACTCTGCTGTTCTATCCTTACATATGTGCAGAAAAATGCTATAAACTGCACATAGCAACCAGAATATAGGTCTCAAGATATTGCACTTCTGGTTACCAAACACTAAGTCCTAACCTTACTCCATCCCCTCACATCCTGTAACCCTGAATAACTCTGCTGTTCTATCCTTATATATGTGCAGAAACATGCTATAAACTGCAAATAGCAACCAGAATATAGGTCTCAAGATATTGCACTTCTGGATACCAAACACTAAGTCCTAACCTTACTCCATCCCCTCACATCCTGTAACCCTGAATAACTCTGCTGTTCTATCCTTATATATGTGCAGAAACATGCTATAAACTGCAAATAGCAACCAGAATATAGGTCTCAAGATATTGCACTTCTGTATACCAAACACTAAGTCCTAACCTTACTCCATCCCCTCACATCCTGTAACCCTAAATAACTCTGCTGTTCTATCCTTATATATGTGCAGAAACATGCTATAAACTGCAAATAGCAACCAGAATATAGGTCTCAAGATACTGCACTTCTGGTTACCAAACACTAAGTCCTAACCTTACTCCACCCCTCACATCCTGTAACCCTGAATAACTCTGCTGTTCTATCCTTATATATGTGCAGAAACATGCTATAAACTGCACATAGCAACCAGAATATAGGTCTCAAGATATTGCACTTCTGGTTACCAAACACTTATTCCTAACCTTACTCCATCCCCTCACATCCTGTAACCCTGAATAACTCTGCTGTTCTATCCTTATATATGTGCAGAAACATGCTATAAACTGCACATAGCAACCAGAATATAGGTCTCAAGATATTGCACTTCTGGATACCAAACACTAAGTCCTAACCTTACTCCATCCCCTCACATCCTGTAACCCTGAATGACTCTGCTGTTCTATCCTTATATATGTGCAGAAACATGCTATATACTGCAAATAGCAACCAGAATATAGGTCTCAAGATATTGCACTTCTGGTTACCAAACACTAAGTCCTAACCTTACTCCATCCCCTCACATCCTGTAACCCTGAATGACTCTGCTGTTCTATCCTTATATATGTGCAGAAACATGCTATAAACTGCAAATAGCAACCAGAATATAGGTCTCAAAATACTGCACTTCTAGTTACCAAACACTAAGTCCTAACCTTACTCCATCCCCTCACATCCTGTAACCCTGAATAACTCTGCTGTTCTATCCTTATATATGTGCAGAAACATGCTATAAACTGCAAATAGCAACCAGAATATAGGTCTCAAGATACTGCACTTCTGGTTACCAAGCACTAAGTCCTAACCTTACTCCACCCCTCACATCCTGTAACCCTGAATAACTCTGCTGTTCTATCCTTATATATGTGCAGAAACATGCTATAAACTGCACATAGCAACCAGAATATAGGTCTCAAGATATTGCACTTCTGGTTACCAAACACTTATTCCTAACCTTACTCCATCCCCTCACATCCTGTAACCCTGAATAACTCTGCTGTTCTATCCTTATATATGTGCAGAAACATGCTATAAACTGCAAATAGCAACCAGAATATAGGTCTCAAGATATTGCACTTCTGGTTACCAAACACTAAGTCCTAACCTTACTCCATCCCCTCACATCCTGTAACCCTGAATAATTCTGTTGTTCTATCCTTATATATGTGCAGAAACATGCTATACACTGCAAATAGCAACCAGAATATAGGTCTCAAGTATTTGCACTTCTAGATACCAAACACTAAGTCCTAACCTTACTCCATCCCCTCACATCCTGTAACCCTGAATAACTCTGCTGTTCTATCCTTATATATGTGCAGAAACATGCTATACACTGCAAATAGCAACCAGAATATAGGTCTCAAGATATTGCACTTCTAGATACCAAACACTAAGTCCTAACCTTACTCCATCCCCTCACATCCTGTAACCCTGAATAACTCTGCTGTTCTATCCTTATATATGTGCAGAAACATGCTATAAACTGCAAATAGCAACCAGAATATAGGTCTCAAGATATTGCACTTCTAGATACCAAACACTAAGTCCTAACCTTACTCCATCCCCTCACATCCTGTATCCCTGAATAACTCTGCTGTTCTATCCTTATATATGTGCAGAAACATGCTATAAACTGCAAATAGCAACCAGAATATAGGTCTCAAGATATTGCACTTCTGGTTACCAAACACTAAGTCCTAACCTTACTCCATCCCCTCACATCCTGTAACCCTGAATAACTCTGCTGTTCTATCCTTATATATGTGCAGAAAAATGCTATAAACTGCACATAGCAACCAGAATATAGGTCTCAAGATATTGCACTTCTGGTTACCAAACACTTATTCCTAACCTTACTCCATCCCCTCACATCCTGTAACCCTGAATAACTCTGCTGTTCTATCCTTACATATGTGCAGAAAAATGCTATAAACTGCACATAGCAACCAGAATATAGGTCTCAAGATATTGCACTTCTGGTTACCAAACACTAAGTCCTAACCTTACTCCATCCCCTCACATCCTGTAACCCTGAATAACTCTGCTGTTCTATCCTTATATATGTGCAGAAACATGCTATAAACTGCAAATAGCAACCAGAATATAGGTCTCAAGATATTGCACTTCTGGATACCAAACACTAAGTCCTAACCTTACTCCATCCCCTCACATCCTGTAACCCTGAATAACTCTGCTGTTCTATCCTTATATATGTGCAGAAACATGCTATAAACTGCAAATAGCAACCAGAATATAGGTCTCAAGATACTGCACTTCTGGTTACCAAACACTAAGTCCTAACCTTACTCCATCCCCTCACATCCTGTAACCCTGAATAACTCTGCTGTTCTATCCTTATATATGTGCAGAAACATGCTATAAACTGCAAATAGCAACCAGAATATAGGTCTCAAGATATTGCACTTCTGTATACCAAACACTTATTCCTAACCTTACTCCATCCCCTCACATCCTGTAACCCTGAATAACTCTGCTGTTCTATCCTTATATATGTGCAGAAACATGCTATAAACTGCACATAGCAACCAGAATATAGGTCTCAAGATATTGCACTTCTGGATACCAAACACTAAGTCCTAACCTTACTCCATCCCCTCACATCCTGTAACCCTGAATAACTCTGCTGTTCTATCCTTATATATGTGCAGAAACATGCTATAAACTGCACATAGCAACCAGAATATAGGTCTCAAGATATTGCACTTCTGGTTACCAAACACTTATTCCTAACCTTACTCCATCCCCTCACATCCTGTAACCCTGAATAACTCTGCTGTTCTATCCTTATATATGTGCAGAAACATGCTATAAACTGCACATAGCAACCAGAATATAGGTCTCAAGATATTGCACTTCTGGATACCAAACACTAAGTCCTAACCTTACTCCATCCCCTCACATCCTGTAACCCTGAATGACTCTGCTGTTCTATCCTTATATATGTGCAGAAACATGCTATAAACTGCAAATAGCAACCAGAATATAGGTCTCAAGATATTGCACTTCTGGATACCAAGCACTAAGTCCTAACCTTACTCCATCCCCTCACATCCTGTAACCCTGAATAACTCTGCTGTTCTATCCTTATATATGTGCAGAAACATGCTATAAACTGCACATAGCAACCAGAATATAGGTCTCAAGATATTGCACTTCTGGTTACCAAACACTTATTCCTAACCTTACTCCATCCCCTCACATCCTGTAACCCTGAATAACTCTGCTGTTCTATCCTTATATATGTGCAGAAACATGCTATAAACTGCACATAGCAACCAGAATATAGGTCTCAAGATATTGCACTTCTGGATACCAAACACTAAGTCCTAACCTTACTCCATCCCCTCACATCCTGTAACCCTGAATGACTCTGCTGTTCTATCCTTATATATGTGCAGAAACATGCTATATACTGCAAATAGCAACCAGAATATAGGTCTCAAGATATTGCACTTCTGGTTACCAAACACTAAGTCCTAACCTTACTCCATCCCCTCACATCCTGTAACCCTGAATGACTCTGCTGTTCTATCCTTATATATGTGCAGAAACATGCTATAAACTGCAAATAGCAACCAGAATATAGGTCTCAAAATACTGCACTTCTAGTTACCAAACACTAAGTCCTAACCTTACTCCATCCCCTCACATCCTGTAACCCTGAATAACTCTGCTGTTCTATCCTTATATATCTGCAGAAACATGCTATAAACTGCAAATAGCAACCAGAATATAGGTCTCAAGATACTGCAATTCTGGTTACCAAACACTAAGTCCTAACCTTACTCCACCCCTCACATCCTGTAACCCTGAATAACTCTGCTGTTCTATCCTTATATATCTGCAGAAACATGCTATAAACTGCAAATAGCAACCAGAATATAGGTCTCAAGATACTGCAATTCTGGTTACCAAACACTAAGTCCTAACCTTACTCCACCCCTCACATCCTGTAACCCTGAATAACTCTGCTGTTCTATCCTTATATATGTGCAGAAACATGCTATAAACTGCACATAGCAACCAGAATATAGGTCTCAAGATATTGCACTTCTGGTTACCAAACACTAAATCCTAACCTTACTCCATCCCCTCACATCCTGTAACCCTGAATAACTCTGCTGTTCTATCCTTATATATGTGCAGAAACATGCTATAAACTGCACATAGCAACCAGAATATAGGTCTCAAGATATTGCACATCTGGATACCAAGCACTAAGTCCTAACCTTACTCCATCCCCTCACATCCTGTAACCCTGAATAACTCTGCTGTTCTATCCTTATATATGTGCAGAAACATGCTATACACTGCAAATAGCAACCAGAATATAGGTCTCAAGATATTGCACTTCTGGTTACCAAACACTAAGTCCTAACTTTGCTCCATCCCCTCACATCCTGTAACCCTGAATAACTCTGCTGTTCTATCCTTATATATGTGCAGAAACATGCTATATACTGCACATAGCAACCAGAATATAGGTCTCAAGATATTGCACTTCTGGATACCAAGCACTAAGTCCTAACCTTACTCCATCCCCTCACATCCTGTAACCCTGAATAACTCTGCTGTTCTATCCTTATATATGTGCAGAAACATGCTATAAACTGCAAATAGCAACCAGAATATAGGTCTCAAGATATTGCACTTCTGGTTACCAAACACTAAGTCCCAACCTTACTCCATCCCCTCACATCCTGTAACCCTGAATAACTCTGCTGTTCTATCCTTATATATGTGCAGAAACATGCTATAAACTGCAAATAGCAACCAGAATATAGGTCTCAAGATATTGCACTTCTGGATACCAAGCACTAAGTCCTAACCTTACTCCATCCCCTCACATCCTGTAACCCTGAATAACTCTGCTGTTCTATCCTTATATATGTGCAGAAACATGCTATATACTGCAAATAGCAACCAGAATATAGGTCTCAAGATATTGCACTTCTGGTTACCAAACACTAAGTCCTAACCTTACTCCATCCCCTCACATCCTGTAACCCTGAATAACTCTGCTGTTCTATCCTTATATATGTGCAGAAACATGCTATAAACTGCAAATAGCAACCAGAATATAGGTCTCAAGATATTGCACTTCTGTATACCAAGCACTAAGTCCTAACCTTACTCCATCCCCTCACATCCTGTAACCCTGAATAACTCTGCTGTTCGATCCTTATATATGTGCAGAAACATGCTATATACTGCAAATAGCAACCAGAATATAGGTCTCAAGATATTGCACTTCTGGTTACCAAACACTAAGTCCTAACCTTACTCCATCCCCTCACATCCTGTAACCCTGAATAACTCTGCTGTTCTATCCTTATATATGTGCAGAAACATGCTATAAACTGCACATAGCAACCAGAATATAGGTCTCAAGATATTGCACTTCTGGTTACCAAGCACTAAGTCCTAACCTTACTCCATCCCCTCACATCCTGTAACCCTGAATAACTCTGCTGTTCTATCCTTATATATGTGCAGAAACATGCTATACACTGCAAATAGCAACCAGAATATAGGTCTCAAGATATTGCACTTCTGGTTACCAAACACTAAGTCCTAACCTTACTCCATCCCCTCACATCCTGTAACCCTGAATAACTCTGCTGTTCTATCCTTATATATGTGCAGAAACATGCTATAAACTGCACATAGCAATCAGAATATAGGTCTCAAGATATTGCACATCTGGATACCAAGCACTAAGTCCTAACCTTACTCCATCCCCTCACATCCTGTAACCCTGAATAACTCTGCTGTTCTATCCTTATATATGTGCAGAAACATGCTATACACTGCAAATAGCAACCAGAATATAGGTCTCAAGATATTGCACTTCTGGTTACCAAACACTAAGTCCTAACCTTACTCCATCCCCTCACATCCTGTAACCCTGAATAACTCTGCTGTTCTATCCTTATATATGTGCAGAAACATGCTATAAACTGCACATAGCAACCAGAATATAGGTCTCAAGATATTGCACTTCTGGATACCAAGCACTAAGTCCTAACCTTACTCCATCCCCTCACATCCTGTAACCCTGAATAACTCTGCTGTTCTATCCTTATAAATGTGCAGAAACATGCTATAAACTGCAAATAGCAACCAGAATATAGGTCTCAAGATATTGCACTTCTGGTTACCAAACACTAAGTCCTAACCTTACTCCATCCCCTCACATCCTGTAACCCTGAATAACTCTGCTGTTCTATCCTTATATATGTGCAGAAACATGCTATAAATGGCAAATAGCAACCAGAATATAGGTCTCAAGATATGGCACTTCTGGATACCAAGCACTAAGTCCTAACCTTACTCCATCCCCTCACATCCTGTAACCCTGAATAACTCTGCTGTTCTATCCTTATATATTTGCAGAAACATGCTATAAACTGCAAATAGCAACCAGAATATATGTCTCAAGATACTGCACTTCTGGTTACCAAACACTAAATCCTAACCTTGCTCCATCCCCTCACATCCTGTAACCCTGAATAACTCTGCTGTTCTATCCTTATATATGTGCAGAAACATGCTATAAACTGCAAATAGCAACCAGAATATAGGTCTCAAGATATTGCACTTCTAGATACCAAACACTAAGTCCTAACCTTACTCCATCCCCTCACATCCTGTATCCCTGAATAACTCTGCTGTTCTATCCTTATATATGTGCAGAAACATGCTATGTACTGCAAATAGCAACCAGAATATAGGTCTCAAGATATTGCACTTCTGGTTACCAAACACTAAGTCCTAACCTTACTCCATCCCCTCACATCCTGTAACCCTGAATGACTCTGCTGTTCTATCCTTATATATGTGCAGAAACATGCTATAAACTGCAAATAGCAACCAGAATATAGGTCTCAAAATACTGCACTTCTAGTTACCAAACACTAAGTCCTAACCTTACTCCATCCCCTCACATCCTGTAACCCTGAATAACTCTGCTGTTCTATCCTTATATATGTGCAGAAACATGCTATAAACTGCAAATAGCAACCAGAATATAGGTCTCAAGATATTGCACTTCTAGATACCAAACACTAAGTCCTAACCTTACTCCATCCCCTCACATCCTGTAACCCTGAATAACTCTGCTGTTCTATCCTTATATATGTGCAGAAACATGCTATAAATGGCAAATAGCAACCAGAATATAGGTCTCAAGATATTGCACTTCTGGATACCAAGCACTAAGTCCTAACCTTACTCCATCCCCTCACATCCTGTAACCCTGAATAACTCTGCTGTTCTATCCTTATATATGTGCAGAAACATGCTATAAACTGCAAATAGCAACCAGAATATATGTCTCAAGATACTGCACTTCTGGTTACCAAACACTAAGTCCTAACCTTGCTCCATCCCCTCACATCCTGTAACCCTGAATAACTCTGCTGTTCTATCCTTATATATGTGCAGAAACATGCTATAAACTGCAAATAGCAACCAGAATATAGGTCTCAAGATATTGCACTTCTGTATACCAAACACTAAGTCCTAACCTTACTCCATCCCCTCACATCCTGTAACCCTGAATAACTCTGCTGTTCTATCCTTATATATGTGCAGAAACATGCTATAAACTGCACATAGCAACCAGAATATAGGTCTCAAGATATTGCACTTCTGGTTACCAAACACTTATTCCTAACCTTACTCCATCCCCTCACATCCTGTAACCCTGAATAACTCTGCTGTTCTATCCTTATATATGTGCAGAAACATGCTATAAACTGCACATAGCAACCAGAATATAGGTCTCAAGATATTGCACTTCTGGTTACCAAACACTAAGTCCTAACCTTACTCCATCCCCTCACATCCTGTATCCCTGAATAACTCTGCTGTTCTATCCTTATATATGTGCAGAAACATGCTATAAACTGCAAATAGCAACCAGAATATAGGTCTCAAAATACTGCACTTCTAGTTACCAAACACTAAGTCCTAACCTTACTCCATCCCCTCACATCCTGTAACCCTGAATAACTCTGCTGTTCTATCCTTATATATGTGCAGAAACATGCTATAAACTGCAAATAGCAACCAGAATATAGGTCTCAAGATATTGCACTTCTAGATACCAAACACTAAGTCCTAACCTTACTCCATCCCCTCACATCCTGTAACCCTGAATAACTCTGCTGTTCTATCCTTATATATGTGCAGAAACATGCTATAAATGGCAAATAGCAACCAGAATATAGGTCTCAAGATATTGCACTTCTGGATACCAAACACTAAGTCCTAACCTTACTCCATCCCCACACATCCTGTAACCCTGAATAACTCTGCTGTTCTATCCTTATATATGTGCAGAAACATGCTATAAACTGCACATAGCAACCAGAATATAGGTCTCAAGATATTGCACTTCTAGATACCAAACACTAAGTACTAACCTTACTCCATCCCCTCACATCCTGTAACCCTGAATAACTCTGCTGTTCTATCCTTATATATGTGCAGAAACATGCTATAAACTGCAAATAGCAACCAGAATATAGGTCTCAAGATATTGCACTTCTAGATACCAAACACTAAGTCCTAACCTTACTCCATCCCCTCACATCCTGTAACCCTGAATGACTCTGCTGTTCTATCCTTATATATGTGCAGAAACATGCTATAAACTGCAAATAGCAACCAGAATATAGGTCTCAAGATATTGCACTTCTGGTTACCAAACACTAAGTCCTAACCTTACTCCATCCCCTCACATCCTGTAACCCTGAATAACTCTGCTGTTCTATCCTTATATATGTGCAGAAAAATGCTATAAACTGCACATAGCAACCAGAATATAGGTCTCAAGATATTGCACTTCTGGTTACCAAACACTTATTCCTAACCTTACTCCATCCCCTCACATCCTGTAACCCTGAATAACTCTGCTGTTCTATCCTTATATATGTGCAGAAACATGCTATAAACTGCAAATAGCAACCAGAATATAGGTCTCAAGATATTGCACTTCTGGATACCAAACACTAAGTCCTAACCTTACTCCATCCCCTCACATCCTGTAACCCTGAATAACTCTGCTGTTCTATCCTTATATATGTGCAGAAACATGCTATAAACTGCAAATAGCAACCAGAATATAGGTCTCAAGATACTGCACTTCTGGTTACCAAACACTAAGTCCTAACCTTACTCCACCCCTCACATCCTGTAACCCTGAATAACTCTGCTGTTCTATCCTTATATATGTGCAGAAACATGCTATAAACTGCACATAGCAACCAGAATATAGGTCTCAAGATATTGCACTTCTGGTTACCAAACACTTATTCCTAACCTTACTCCATCCCCTCACATCCTGTAACCCTGAATAACTCTGCTGTTCTATCCTTATATATGTGCAGAAACATGCTATAAACTGCAAATAGCAACCAGAATATAGGTCTCAAGATATTGCACTTCTGGATACCAAACACTAAGTCCTAACCTTACTCCATCCCCTCACATCCTGTAACCCTGAATAACTCTGCTGTTCTATCCTTATATATGTGCAGAAACATGCTATAAACTGCAAATAGCAACCAGAATATAGGTCTCAAGATACTGCACTTCTGGTTACCAAACACTAAGTCCTAACCTTACTCCACCCCTCACATCCTGTAACCCTGAATAACTCTGCTGTTCTATCCTTATATATGTGCAGAAACATGCTATAAACTGCACATAGCAACCAGAATATAGGTCTCAAGATATTGCACTTCTGGTTACCAAACACTTATTCCTAACCTTACTCCATCCCCTCACATCCTGTAACCCTGAATAACTCTGCTGTTCTATCCTTATATATGTGCAGAAACATGCTATAAACTGCAAATAGCAACCAGAATATAGGTCTCAAGATATTGCACTTCTGGTTACCAAACACTAAGTCCTAACCTTACTCCATCCCCTCACATCCTGTAACCCTGAATAACTCTGCTGTTCTATCCTTATATATGTGCAGAAACATGCTATAAACTGCAAATAGCAACCAGAATATAGGTCTCAAGATATTGCACTTCTGGTTACCAAACACTAAGTCCTAACCTTACTCCATCCCCACACATCCTGTAACCCTGAATAACTCTGCTGTTCTATCCTTATATATGTGCAGAAACATGCTATAAACTGCAAATAGCAACCAGAATATAGGTCTCAAGATATTGCACTTCTGTATACCAAACACTAAGTCCTAACCTTACTCCATCCCCACACATCCTGTAACCCTGAATAACTCTGCTGTTCTATCCTTATATATGTGCAGAAACATGCTATAAACTGCACATAGCAACCAGAATATAGGTCTCAAGATATTGCACTTCTGGTTACCAAACACTAAGTCCTAACCTTACTCCATCCCCTCACATCCTGTATCCCTGAATAACTCTGCTGTTCTATCCTTATATATGTGCAAAAACATGCTATAAACTGCAAATAGCAACCAGAATATAGGTCTCAAGATATTGCACTTCTGGTTACCAAACACTTATTCCTAACCTTACTCCATCCCCTCACATCCTGTAACCCTGAATAACTCTGCTGTTCTATCCTTATATATGTGCAGAAACATGCTATAAACTGCAAATAGCAACCAGAATATAGGTCTCAAGATATTGCACTTCTGGTTACCAAACACTAAGTCCTAACCTTACTCCATCCCCTCACATCCTGTAACCCTGAATAACTCTGCTGTTCTATCCTTATATATGTGCAGAAACATGCTATAAACTGCACATAGCAACCAGAATATAGGTCTCAAGATATTGCACTTCTAGATACCAAACACTAAGTCCTAACCTTACTCCATCCCCTCACATCCTGTAACCCTGAATAACTCTGCTGTTCTATCCTTATATATGTGCAGAAACATGCTATACACTGCAAATAGCAACCAGAATATAGGTCTCAAGATATTGCACTTCTAGATACCAAACACTAAGTCCTAACCTTACTCCATCCCCTCACATCCTGTAACCCTGAATAACTCTGCTGTTCTATCCTTATATATGTGCAGAAACATGCTATAAACTGCAAATAGCAACCAGAATATAGGTCTCAAGATATTGCACTTCTAGATACCAAACACTAAGTCCTAACCTTACTCCATCCCCTCACATCCTGTAACCCTGAATGACTCTGCTGTTCTATCCTTATATATGTGCAGAAACATGCTATAAACTGCAAATAGCAACCAGAATATAGGTCTCAAGATATTGCACTTCTGGTTACCAAACACTAAGTCCTAACCTTACTCCATCCCCTCACATCCTGTAACCCTGAATAACTCTGCTGTTCTATCCTTATATATGTGCAGAAAAATGCTATAAACTGCACATAGCAACCAGAATATAGGTCTCAAGATATTGCACTTCTGGTTACCAAACACTTATTCCTAACCTTACTCCATCCCCTCACATCCTGTAACCCTGAATAACTCTGCTGTTCTATCCTTATATATGTGCAGAAACATGCTATAAACTGCAAATAGCAACCAGAATATAGGTCTCAAGATATTGCACTTCTGGATACCAAACACTAAGTCCTAACCTTACTCCATCCCCTCACATCCTGTAACCCTGAATAACTCTGCTGTTCTATCCTTATATATGTGCAGAAACATGCTATAAACTGCAAATAGCAACCAGAATATAGGTCTCAAGATACTGCACTTCTGGTTACCAAACACTAAGTCCTAACCTTACTCCACCCCTCACATCCTGTAACCCTGAATAACTCTGCTGTTCTATCCTTATATATGTGCAGAAACATGCTATAAACTGCACATAGCAACCAGAATATAGGTCTCAAGATATTGCACTTCTGGTTACCAAACACTTATTCCTAACCTTACTCCATCCCCTCACATCCTGTAACCCTGAATAACTCTGCTGTTCTATCCTTATATATGTGCAGAAACATGCTATAAACTGCAAATAGCAACCAGAATATAGGTCTCAAGATATTGCACTTCTGGTTACCAAACACTAAGTCCTAACCTTACTCCATCCCCTCACATCCTGTAACCCTGAATAACTCTGCTGTTCTATCCTTATATATGTGCAGAAACATGCTATAAACTGCACATAGCAACCAGAATATAGGTCTCAAGATATTGCACTTCTAGATACCAAACACTAAGTCCTAACCTTACTCCATCCCCTCACATCCTGTAACCCTGAATAACTCTGCTGTTCTATCCTTATATATGTGCAGAAACATGCTATACACTGCAAATAGCAACCAGAATATAGGTCTCAAGATATTGCACTTCTAGATACCAAACACTAAGTCCTAACCTTACTCCATCCCCTCACATCCTGTAACCCTGAATAACTCTGCTGTTCTATCCTTATATATGTGCAGAAACATGCTATAAACTGCAAATAGCAACCAGAATATAGGTCTCAAGATATTGCACTTCTGGTTACCAAACACTAAGTCCTAACCTTACTCCATCCCCTCACATCCTGTAACCCTGAATGACTCTGCTGTTCTATCCTTATATATGTGCAGAAACATGCTATAAACTGCAAATAGCAACCAGAATATAGGTCTCAAAATACTGCACTTCTAGTTACCAAACACTAAGTCCTAACCTTACTCCATCCCCTCACATCCTGTAACCCTGAATAACTCTGCTGTTCTATCCTTATATATGTGCAGAAACATGCTATAAACTGCAAATAGCAACCAGAATATAGGTCTCAAGATATTGCACTTCTAGATACCAAACACTAAGTCCTAACCTTACTCCATCCCCTCACATCCTGTAACCCTGAATAACTCTGCTGTTCTATCCTTATATATGTGCAGAAACATGCTATAAACTGCAAATAGCAACCAGAATATAGGTCTCAAGATATTGCACTTCTGGATACCAAGCACTAAGTCCTAACCTTACTCCATCCCCTCACATCCTGTAACCCTGAATAACTCTGCTGTTCTATCCTTATATATGTGCAGAAACATGCTATAAACTGCAAATAGCAACCAGAATATATGTCTCAAGATACTGCACTTCTGGTTACCAAACACTAAGTCCTAACCTTGCTCCATCCCCTCACATCCTGTAACCCTGAATAACTCTGCTGTTCTATCCTTATATATGTGCAGAAACATGCTATAAACTGCAAATAGCAACCAGAATATAGGTCTCAAGATATTGCACTTCTGTATACCAAACACTAAGTCCTAACCTTACTCCATCCCCACACATCCTGTAACCCTGAATAACTCTGCTGTTCTATCCTTATATATGTGCCGAAACATGCTATAAACTGCACATAGCAACCAGAATATAGGTCTCAAGATATTGCACTTCTGGTTACCAAACACTAAGTCCTAACCTTACTCCATCCCCTCACATCCTGTAACCCTGAATAACTCTGCTGTTCTATCCTTATATATGTGCAGAAACATGCTATAAACTGCACATAGCAACCAGAATATAGGTCTCAAGATATTGCACTTCTAGATACCAAACACTAAGTCCTAACCTTACTCCATCCCCTCACATCCTGTAACCCTGAATAACTCTGCTGTTCTATCCTTATATATGTGCAGAAACATGCTATACACTGCAAATAGCAACCAGAATATAGGTCTCAAGATATTGCACTTCTAGATACCAAACACTAAGTCCTAACCTTACTCCATCCCCTCACATCCTGTAACCCTGAATAACTCTGCTGTTCTATCCTTATATATGTGCAGAAACATGCTATACACTGCAAATAGCAACCAGAATATAGGTCTCAAGATATTGCACTTCTGGTTACCAAACACTAAGTCCTAACCTTACTCCATCCCCTCACATCCTGTAACCCTGAATAACTCTGCTGTTCTATCCTTATATATGTGCAGAAAAATGCTATAAACTGCACATAGCAACCAGAATATAGGTCTCAAGATATTGCACTTCTGGTTACCAAACACTTATTCCTAACCTTACTCCATCCCCACATCCTGTAACCCTGAATAACTCTGCTGTTCTATCCTTATATATGTGCAGAAACATGCTATAAACTGCAAATAGCAACCAGAATATAGGTCTCAAGATATTGCACTTCTGGATACCAAACACTAAGTCCTAACCTTACTCCATCCCCTCACATCCTGTAACCCTGAATAACTCTGCTGTTCTATCCTTATATATGTGCAGAAACATGCTATAAACTGCAAATAGCAACCAGAATATAGGTCTCAAGATACTGCACTTCTGGTTACCAAACACTAAGTCCTAACCTTACTCCACCCCTCACATCCTGTAACCCTGAATAACTCTGCTGTTCTATCCTTATATATGTGCAGAAACATGCTATAAACTGCACATAGCAACCAGAATATAGGTCTCAAGATATTGCACTTCTGGTTACCAAACACTTATTCCTAACCTTACTCCATCCCCTCACATCCTGTAACCCTGAATAACTCTGCTGTTCTATCCTTATATATGTGCAGAAACATGCTATAAACTGCAAATAGCAACCAGAATATAGGTCTCAAGATATTGCACTTCTGGATACCAAACACTAAGTCCTAACCTTACTCCATCCCCTCACATCCTGTAACCCTGAATAACTCTGCTGTTCTATCCTTATATATGTGCAGAAACATGCTATAAACTGCAAATAGCAACCAGAATATAGGTCTCAAGATACTGCACTTCTGGTTACCAAACACTAAGTCCTAACCTTACTCCACCCCTCACATCCTGTAACCCTGAATAACTCTGCTGTTCTATCCTTATATATGTGCAGAAACATGCTATAAACTGCAAATAGCAACCAGAATATAGGTCTCAAGATATTGCACTTCTGTATACCAAACACTAAGTCCTAACCTTACTCCATCCCCACACATCCTGTAACCCTGAATAACTCTGCTGTTCTATCCTTATATATGTGCCGAAACATGCTATAAACTGCACATAGCAACCAGAATATAGGTCTCAAGATATTGCACTTCTGGTTACCAAACACTAAGTCCTAACCTTACTCCATCCCCTCACATCCTGTAACCCTGAATAACTCTGCTGTTCTATCCTTATATATGTGCAGAAACATGCTATAAACTGCACATAGCAACCAGAATATAGGTCTCAAGATATTGCACTTCTAGATACCAAACACTAAGTCCTAACCTTACTCCATCCCCTCACATCCTGTAACCCTGAATAACTCTGCTGTTCTATCCTTATATATGTGCAGAAACATGCTATACACTGCAAATAGCAACCAGAATATAGGTCTCAAGATATTGCACTTCTAGATACCAAACACTAAGTCCTAACCTTACTCCATCCCCTCACATCCTGTAACCCTGAATAACTCTGCTGTTCTATCCTTATATATGTGCAGAAACATGCTATACACTGCAAATAGCAACCAGAATATAGGTCTCAAGATATTGCACTTCTGGTTACCAAACACTAAGTCCTAACCTTACTCCATCCCCTCACATCCTGTAACCCTGAATAACTCTGCTGTTCTATCCTTATATATGTGCAGAAAAATGCTATAAACTGCACATAGCAACCAGAATATAGGTCTCAAGATATTGCACTTCTGGTTACCAAACACTTATTCCTAACCTTACTCCATCCCCTCACATCCTGTAACCCTGAATAACTCTGCTGTTCTATCCTTATATATGTGCAGAAACATGCTATAAACTGCAAATAGCAACCAGAATATAGGTCTCAAGATATTGCACTTCTGGATACCAAACACTAAGTCCTAACCTTACTCCATCCCCTCACATCCTGTAACCCTGAATAACTCTGCTGTTCTATCCTTATATATGTGCAGAAACATGCTATAAACTGCAAATAGCAACCAGAATATAGGTCTCAAGATACTGCACTTCTGGTTACCAAACACTAAGTCCTAACCTTACTCCACCCCTCACATCCTGTAACCCTGAATAACTCTGCTGTTCTATCCTTATATATGTGCAGAAACATGCTATAAACTGCACATAGCAACCAGAATATAGGTCTCAAGATATTGCACTTCTGGTTACCAAACACTTATTCCTAACCTTACTCCATCCCCTCACATCCTGTAACCCTGAATAACTCTGCTGTTCTATCCTTATATATGTGCAGAAACATGCTATAAACTGCAAATAGCAACCAGAATATAGGTCTCAAGATATTGCACTTCTGGATACCAAACACTAAGTCCTAACCTTACTCCATCCCCTCACATCCTGTAACCCTGAATAACTCTGCTGTTCTATCCTTATATATGTGCAGAAACATGCTATAAACTGCAAATAGCAACCAGAATATAGGTCTCAAGATACTGCACTTCTGGTTACCAAACACTAAGTCCTAACCTTACTCCACCCCTCACATCCTGTAACCCTGAATAACTCTGCTGTTCTATCCTTATATATGTGCAGAAACATGCTATAAACTGCACATAGCAACCAGAATATAGGTCTCAAGATATTGCACTTCTGGTTACCAAACACTTATTCCTAACCTTACTCCATCCCCTCACATCCTGTAACCCTGAATAACTCTGCTGTTCTATCCTTATATATGTGCAGAAACATGCTATAAACTGCAAATAGCAACCAGAATATAGGTCTCAAGATATTGCACTTCTGGTTACCAAACACTAAGTCCTAACCTTACTCCATCCCCTCACATCCTGTAACCCTGAATAACTCTGCTGTTCTATCCTTATATATGTGCAGAAACATGCTATAAACTGCAAATAGCAACCAGAATATAGGTCTCAAGATATTGCACTTCTGGTTACCAAACACTAAGTCCTAACCTTACTCCATCCCCACACATCCTGTAACCCTGAATAACTCTGCTGTTCTATCCTTATATATGTGCAGAAACATGCTATAAACTGCAAATAGCAACCAGAATATAGGTCTCAAGATATTGCACTTCTGTATACCAAACACTAAGTCCTAACCTTACTCCATCCCCACACATCCTGTAACCCTGAATAACTCTGCTGTTCTATCCTTATATATGTGCAGAAACATGCTATAAACTGCACATAGCAACCAGAATATAGGTCTCAAGATATTGCACTTCTGGTTACCAAACACTAAGTCCTAACCTTACTCCATCCCCTCACATCCTGTATCCCTGAATAACTCTGCTGTTCTATCCTTATATATGTGCAAAAACATGCTATAAACTGCAAATAGCAACCAGAATATAGGTCTCAAGATATTGCACTTCTGGTTACCAAACACTTATTCCTAACCTTACTCCATCCCCTCACATCCTGTAACCCTGAATAACTCTGCTGTTCTATCCTTATATATGTGCAGAAACATGCTATAAACTGCAAATAGCAACCAGAATATAGGTCTCAAGATATTGCACTTCTGGTTACCAAACACTAAGTCCTAACCTTACTCCATCCCCTCACATCCTGTAACCCTGAATAACTCTGCTGTTCTATCCTTATATATGTGCAGAAACATGCTATAAACTGCACATAGCAACCAGAATATAGGTCTCAAGATATTGCACTTCTAGATACCAAACACTAAGTCCTAACCTTACTCCATCCCCTCACATCCTGTAACCCTGAATAACTCTGCTGTTCTATCCTTATATATGTGCAGAAACATGCTATACACTGCAAATAGCAACCAGAATATAGGTCTCAAGATATTGCACTTCTAGATACCAAACACTAAGTCCTAACCTTACTCCATCCCCTCACATCCTGTAACTCTGAATAACTCTGCTGTTCTATCCTTATATATGTGCAGAAACATGCTATAAACTGCAAATAGCAACCAGAATATAGGTCTCAAGATATTGCACTTCTAGATACCAAACACTAAGTCCTAACCTTACTCCATCCCCTCACATCCTGTAACCCTGAATGACTCTGCTGTTCTATCCTTATATATGTGCAGAAACATGCTATAAACTGCAAATAGCAACCAGAATATAGGTCTCAAGATATTGCACTTCTGGTTACCAAACACTAAGTCCTAACCTTACTCCATCCCCTCACATCCTGTAACCCTGAATAACTCTGCTGTTCTATCCTTATATATGTGCAGAAAAATGCTATAAACTGCACATAGCAACCAGAATATAGGTCTCAAGATATTGCACTTCTGGTTACCAAACACTTATTCCTAACCTTACTCCATCCCCTCACATCCTGTAACCCTGAATAACTCTGCTGTTCTATCCTTATATATGTGCAGAAACATGCTATAAACTGCAAATAGCAACCAGAATATAGGTCTCAAGATATTGCACTTCTGGATACCAAACACTAAGTCCTAACCTTACTCCATCCCCTCACATCCTGTAACCCTGAATAACTCTGCTGTTCTATCCTTATATATGTGCAGAAACATGCTATAAACTGCAAATAGCAACCAGAATATAGGTCTCAAGATACTGCACTTCTGGTTACCAAACACTAAGTCCTAACCTTACTCCACCCCTCACATCCTGTAACCCTGAATAACTCTGCTGTTCTATCCTTATATATGTGCAGAAACATGCTATAAACTGCACATAGCAACCAGAATATAGGTCTCAAGATATTGCACTTCTGGTTACCAAACACTTATTCCTAACCTTACTCCATCCCCTCACATCCTGTAACCCTGAATAACTCTGCTGTTCTATCCTTATATATGTGCAGAAACATGCTATAAACTGCAAATAGCAACCAGAATATAGGTCTCAAGATATTGCACTTCTGGTTACCAAACACTAAGTCCTAACCTTACTCCATCCCCTCACATCCTGTAACCCTGAATAACTCTGCTGTTCTATCCTTATATATGTGCAGAAACATGCTATAAACTGCACATAGCAACCAGAATATAGGTCTCAAGATATTGCACTTCTAGATACCAAACACTAAGTCCTAACCTTACTCCATCCCCTCACATCCTGTAACCCTGAATAACTCTGCTGTTCTATCCTTATATATGTGCAGAAACATGCTATACACTGCAAATAGCAACCAGAATATAGGTCTCAAGATATTGCACTTCTAGATACCAAACACTAAGTCCTAACCTTACTCCATCCCCTCACATCCTGTAACCCTGAATAACTCTGCTGTTCTATCCTTATATATGTGCAGAAACATGCTATAAACTGCAAATAGCAACCAGAATATAGGTCTCAAGATATTGCACTTCTGGTTACCAAACACTAAGTCCTAACCTTACTCCATCCCCTCACATCCTGTAACCCTGAATGACTCTGCTGTTCTATCCTTATATATGTGCAGAAACATGCTATAAACTGCAAATAGCAACCAGAATATAGGTCTCAAAATACTGCACTTCTAGTTACCAAACACTAAGTCCTAACCTTACTCCATCCCCTCACATCCTGTAACCCTGAATAACTCTGCTGTTCTATCCTTATATATGTGCAGAAACATGCTATAAACTGCAAATAGCAACCAGAATATAGGTCTCAAGATATTGCACTTCTAGATACCAAACACTAAGTCCTAACCTTACTCCATCCCCTCACATCCTGTAACCCTGAATAACTCTGCTGTTCTATCCTTATATATGTGCAGAAACATGCTATAAATGGCAAATAGCAACCAGAATATAGGTCTCAAGATATTGCACTTCTGGATACCAAGCACTAAGTCCTAACCTTACTCCATCCCCTCACATCCTGTAACCCTGAATAACTCTGCTGTTCTATCCTTATATATGTGCAGAAACATGCTATAAACTGCAAATAGCAACCAGAATATATGTCTCAAGATACTGCACTTCTGGTTACCAAACACTAAGTCCTAACCTTGCTCCATCCCCTCACATCCTGTAACCCTGAATAACTCTGCTGTTCTATCCTTATATATGTGCAGAAACATGCTATAAACTGCAAATAGCAACCAGAATATAGGTCTCAAGATATTGCACTTCTGTATACCAAACACTAAGTCCTAACCTTACTCCATCCCCACACATCCTGTAACCCTGAATAACTCTGCTGTTCTATCCTTATATATGTGCAGAAACATGCTATAAACTGCACATAGCAACCAGAATATAGGTCTCAAGATATTGCACTTCTGGTTACCAAACACTAAGTCCTAACCTTACTCCATCCCCTCACATCCTGTATCCCTGAATAACTCTGCTGTTCTATCCTTATATATGTGCAAAAACATGCTATAAACTGCAAATAGCAACCAGAATATAGGTCTCAAGATATTGCACTTCTGGTTACCAAACACTTATTCCTAACCTTACTCCATCCCCTCACATCCTGTAACCCTGAATAACTCTGCTGTTCTATCCTTATATATGTGCAGAAACATGCTATAAACTGCAAATAGCAACCAGAATATAGGTCTCAAGATATTGCACTTCTGGTTACCAAACACTAAGTCCTAACCTTACTCCATCCCCTCACATCCTGTAACCCTGAATAACTCTGCTGTTCTATCCTTATATATGTGCAGAAACATGCTATAAACTGCACATAGCAACCAGAATATAGGTCTCAAGATATTGCACTTCTAGATACCAAACACTAAGTCCTAACCTTACTCCATCCCCTCACATCCTGTAACCCTGAATAACTCTGCTGTTCTATCCTTATATATGTGCAGAAACATGCTATACACTGCAAATAGCAACCAGAATATAGGTCTCAAGATATTGCACTTCTAGATACCAAACACTAAGTCCTAACCTTACTCCATCCCCTCACATCCTGTAACCCTGAATGACTCTGCTGTTCTATCCTTATATATGTGCAGAAACATGCTATAAACTGCAAATAGCAACCAGAATATAGGTCTCAAGATATTGCACTTCTGGTTACCAAACACTAAGTCCTAACCTTACTCCATCCCCTCACATCCTGTAACCCTGAATAACTCTGCTGTTCTATCCTTATATATGTGCAGAAAAATGCTATAAACTGCACATAGCAACCAGAATATAGGTCTCAAGATATTGCACTTCTGGTAACCAAACACTTATTCCTAACCTTACTCCATCCCCTCACATCCTGTAACCCTGAATAACTCTGCTGTTCTATCCTTATATATGTGCAGAAACATGCTATAAACTGCAAATAGCAACCAGAATATAGGTCTCAAGATATTGCACTTCTGGATACCAAACACTAAGTCCTAACCTTACTCCACCCCTCACATCCTGTAACCCTGAATAACTCTGCTGTTCTATCCTTATATATGTGCAGAAACATGCTATAAACTGCACATAGCAACCAGAATATAGGTCTCAAGATATTGCACTTCTGGTTACCAAACACTTATTCCTAACCTTACTCCATCCCCTCACATCCTGTAACCCTGAATAACTCTGCTGTTCTATCCTTATATATGTGCAGAAACATGCTATAAACTGCAAATAGCAACCAGAATATAGGTCTCAAGATATTGCACTTCTGGTTACCAAACACTAAGTCCTAACCTTACTCCATCCCCTCACATCCTGTAACCCTGAATAACTCTGCTGTTCTATCCTTATATATGTGCAGAAACATGCTATAAACTGCACATAGCAACCAGAATATAGGTCTCAAGATATTGCACTTCTAGATACCAAACACTAAGTCCTAACCTTACTCCATCCCCTCACATCCTGTAACCCTGAATAACTCTGCTGTTCTATCCTTATATATGTGCAGAAACATGCTATACACTGCAAATAGCAACCAGAATATAGGTCTCAAGATATTGCACTTCTAGATACCAAACACTAAGTCCTAACCTTACTCCATCCCCTCACATCCTGTAACCCTGAATAACTCTGCTGTTCTATCCTTATATATGTGCAGAAACATGCTATAAACTGCAAATAGCAACCAGAATATAGGTCTCAAGATATTGCACTTCTAGATACCAAACACTAAGTCCTAACCTTACTCCATCCCCTCACATCCTGTATCCCTGAATAACTCTGCTGTTCTATCCTTATATATGTGCAGAAACATGCTATAAACTGCACATAGCAACCAGAATATAGGTCTCAAGATATTGCACTTCTGGTTACCAAACACTTATTTCTAACCTTACTCCATCCCCTCACATCCTGTAACCCTGAATAACTCTGCTGTTCTATCCTTACATATGTGCAGAAAAATGCTATAAACTGCACATAGCAACCAGAATATAGGTCTCAAGATATTGCACTTCTGGTTACCAAACACTTATTCCTAACCTTACTCCATCCCCTCACATCCTGTAACCCTGAATAACTCTGCTGTTCTATCCTTATATATGTGCAGAAACATGCTATAAACTGCACATAGCAACCAGAATATAGGTCTCAAGATATTGCACTTCTGGATACCAAACACTAAGTCCTAACCTTACTCCATCCCCTCACATCCTGTAACCCTGAATAACTCTGCTGTTCTATCCTTATATATGTGCAGAAACATGCTATAAACTGCACATAGCAACCAGAATATAGGTCTCAAGATATTGCACTTCTAGATACCAAACACTAAGTCCTAACCTTACTCCATCCCCTCACATCCTGTAACCCTGAATAACTCTGCTGTTCTATCCTTATATATGTGCAGAAACATGCTATACACTGCAAATAGCAACCAGAATATAGGTCTCAAGATATTGCACTTCTAGATACCAAACACTAAGTCCTAACCTTACTCCATCCCCTCACATCCTGTAACCCTGAATAACTCTGCTGTTCTATCCTTATATATGTGCAGAAACATGCTATAAACTGCAAATAGCAACCAGAATATAGGTCTCAAGATATCGCACTTCTAGATACCAAACACTAAGTCCTAACCTTACTCCATCCCCTCACATCCTGTAACCCTGAATGACTCTGCTGTTCTATCCTTATATATGTGCAGAAACATGCTATAAACTGCAAATAGCAACCAGAATATAGGTCTCAAGATATTGCACTTCTGGTTACCAAACACTAAGTCCTAACCTTACTCCATCCCCTCACATCCTGTAACCCTGAATAACTCTGCTGTTCTATCCTTATATATGTGCAGAAAAATGCTATAAACTGCACATAGCAACCAGAATATAGGTCTCAAGATATTGCACTTCTGGTTACCAAACACTTATTCCTAACCTTACTCCATCCCCTCACATCCTGTAACCCTGAATAACTCTGCTGTTCTATCCTTATATATGTGCAGAAACATGCTATAAACTGCAAATAGCAACCAGAATATAGGTCTCAAGATATTGCACTTCTGGATACCAAACACTAAGTCCTAACCTTACTCCATCCCCTCACATCCTGTAACCCTGAATAACTCTGCTGTTCTATCCTTATATATGTGCAGAAACATGCTATAAACTGCAAATAGCAACCAGAATATAGGTCTCAAGATACTGCACTTCTGGTTACCAAACACTAAGTCCTAACCTTACTCCACCCCTCACATCCTGTAACCCTGAATAACTCTGCTGTTCTATCCTTATATATGTGCAGAAACATGCTATAAACTGCACATAGCAACCAGAATATAGGTCTCAAGATATTGCACTTCTGGTTACCAAACACTTATTCCTAACCTTACTCCATCCCCTCACATCCTGTAACCCTGAATAACTCTGCTGTTCTATCCTTATATATGTGCAGAAACATGCTATAAACTGCAAATAGCAACCAGAATATAGGTCTCAAGATATTGCACTTCTGGTTACCAAACACTAAGTCCTAACCTTACTCCATCCCCTCACATCCTGTAACCCTGAATAACTCTGCTGTTCTATCCTTATATATGTGCAGAAACATGCTATAAACTGCACATAGCAACCAGAATATAGGTCTCAAGATATTGCACTTCTAGATACCAAACACTAAGTCCTAACCTTACTCCATCCCCTCACATCCTGTAACCCTGAATAACTCTGCTGTTCTATCCTTATATATGTGCAGAAACATGCTATACACTGCAAATAGCAACCAGAATATAGGTCTCAAGATATTGCACTTCTAGATACCAAACACTAAGTCCTAACCTTACTCCATCCCCTCACATCCTGTAACCCTGAATAACTCTGCTGTTCTATCCTTATATATGTGCAGAAACATGCTATAAACTGCAAATAGCAACCAGAATATAGGTCTCAAGATATTGCACTTCTAGATACCAAACACTAAGTCCTAACCTTACTCCATCCCCTCACATCCTGTATCCCTGAATAACTCTGCTGTTCTATCCTTATATATGTGCAGAAACATGCTATAAACTGCACATAGCAACCAGAATATAGGTCTCAAGATATTGCACTTCTGGTTACCAAACACTTATTCCTAACCTTACTCCATCCCCTCACATCCTGTAACCCTGAATAACTCTGCTGTTCTATCCTTACATATGTGCAGAAAAATGCTATAAACTGCACATAGCAACCAGAATATAGGTCTCAAGATATTGCACTTCTGGTTACCAAACACTTATTCCTAACCTTACTCCATCCCCTCACATCCTGTAACCCTGAATAACTCTGCTGTTCTATCCTTATATATGTGCAGAAACCTGCTATAAACTGCACATAGCAACCAGAATATAGGTCTCAAGATATTGCACTTCTGGATACCAAACACTAAGTCCTAACCTTACTCCATCCCCTCACATCCTGTAACCCTGAATGACTCTGCTGTTCTATCCTTATATATGTGCAGAAACATGCTATATACTGCAAATAGCAACCAGAATATAGGTCTCAAGATATTGCACTTCTGGTTACCAAACACTAAGTCCTAACCTTACTCCATCCCCTCACATCCTGTAACCCTGAATGACTCTGCTGTTCTATCCTTATATATGTGCAGAAACATGCTATAAACTGCAAATAGCAACCAGAATATAGGTCTCAAGATACTGCAATTCTGGTTACCAAACACTAAGTCCTAACCTTACTCCACCCCTCACATCCTGTAACCCTGAATAACTCTGCTGTTCTATCCTTATATATCTGCAGAAACATGCTATAAACTGCAAATAGCAACCAGAATATAGGTCTCACTATACTGCAATTCTGGTTACCAAACACTAAGTCCTAACCTTACTCCACCCCTCACATCCTGTAACCCTGAATAACTCTGCTGTTCTATCCTTATATATGTGCAGAAACATGCTATAAACTGCACATAGCAACCAGAATATAGGTCTCAAGATATTGCACTTCTGGTTACCAAACACTAAGTCCTAACCTTACTCCATCCCCTCACATCCTGTAACCCTGAATAACTCTGCTGTTCTATCCTTATATATGTGCCGAAACATGCTATAAACTGCAAATAGCAACCAGAATATAGGTCTCAAGATATTGCACTTCTGGATACCAAACACTAAGTCCTAACCTTACTCCATCCCCTCACATCCTGTAACCCAGAATAACTCTGCTGTTCTATCCTTATATATGTGCAGAAACATGCTATATACTGCAAATAGCAACCAGAATATAGGTCTCAAGATATTGCACTTCTGGATACCAAACACTAAGTCCTAACCTTACTCCATCCCCTCACATCCTGTAACCCAGAATGACTCTGCTGTTCTATCCTTATATATGTGCAGAAACATGCTATATACTGCAAATAGCAACCAGAATATAGGTCTCAAGATATTGCACTTCTGGATACCAAACACTAAGTCCTAACCTTACTCCATCCCCTCAGATCCTGTAACCCTGAATAACTCTGCTGTTCTATCCTTATATATGTGCAGAAACATGCTATAAACTGCACATAGCAACCAGAATATAGGTCTCAAGATATTGCACTTCTGGTTACCAAACACTTATTCCTAACCTTACTCCATCCCCTCACATCCTGTAACCCTGAATAACTCTGCTGTTCTATCCTTATATATGTGCAGAAACATGCTATAAACTGCAAATAGCAACCAGAATATAGGTCTCAAGATATTGCACTTCTGGTTACCAAACACTAAGTCCTAACCTTACTCCATCCCCTCACATCCTGTAACCCTGAATAACTCTGCTGTTCTATCCTTATATATGTGCAGAAACATGCTATAAACTGCACATAGCAACCAGAATATAGGTCTCAAGATATTGCACTTCTAGATACCAAACACTAAGTCCTAACCTTACTCCATCCCCTCACATCCTGTAACCCTGAATAACTCTGCTGTTCTATCCTTATATATGTGCAGAAACATGCTATACACTGCAAATAGCAACCAGAATATAGGTCTCAAGATATTGCACTTCTAGATACCAAACACTAAGTCCTAACCTTACTCCATCCCCTCACATCCTGTAACCCTGAATAACTCTGCTGTTCTATCCTTATATATGTGCAGAAACATGCTATAAACTGCAAATAGCAACCAGAATATAGGTCTCAAGATATTGCACTTCTAGATACCAAACACTAAGTCCTAACCTTACTCCATCCCCTCACATCCTGTATCCCTGAATAACTCTGCTGTTCTATCCTTATATATGTGCAGAAACATGCTATAAACTGCACATAGCAACCAGAATATAGGTCTCAAGATATTGCACTTCTGGTTACCAAACACTTATTCCTAACCTTACTCCATCCCCTCACATCCTGTAACCCTGAATAACTCTGCTGTTCTATCCTTACATATGTGCAGAAAAATGCTATAAACTGCACATAGCAACCAGAATATAGGTCTCAAGATATTGCACTTCTGGTTACCAAACACTTATTCCTAACCTTACTCCATCCCCTCACATCCTGTAACCCTGAATAACTCTGCTGTTCTATCCTTATATATGTGCAGAAACATGCTATAAACTGCACATAGCAACCAGAATATAGGTCTCAAGATATTGCACTTCTGGATACCAAACACTAAGTCCTAACCTTACTCCATCCCCTCACATCCTGTAACCCTGAATGACTCTGCTGTTCTATCCTTATATATGTGCAGAAACATGCTATATACTGCAAATAGCAACCAGAATATAGGTCTCAAGATATTGCACTTCTGGTTACCAAACACTAAGTCCTAACCTTACTCCATCCCCTCACATCCTGTAACCCTGAATGACTCTGCTGTTCTATCCTTATATATGTGCAGAAATATGCTATAAACTGCAAATAGCAACCAGAATATAGGTCTCAAAATACTGCACTTCTAGTTACCAAACACTAAGTCCTAACCTTACTCCATCCCCTCACATCCTGTAACCCTGAATAACTCTGCTGTTCTATCCTTATATATCTGCAGAAACATGCTATAAACTGCAAATAGCAACCAGAATATAGGTGTCAAGATACTGCAATTCTGGTTACCAAACACTAAGTCCTAACCTTACTCCACCCCTCACATCCTGTAACCCTGAATAACTCTGCTGTTCTATCCTTATATATGTGCAGAAACATGCTATAAACTGCACATAGCAACCAGAATATAGGTCTCAAGATATTGCACTTCTGGATACCAAACACTAAGTCCTAACCTTACTCCATCCCCTCACATCCTGTAACCCTGAATGACTCTGCTGTTCTATCCTTATATATGTGCAGAAACATGCTATATACTGCAAATAGCAACCAGAATATAGGTCTCAAGATATTGCACTTCTGGTTACCAAACACTAAGTCCTAACCTTACTCCATCCCCTCACATCCTGTAACCCTGAATGACTCTGCTGTTCTATCCTTATATATGTGCAGAAACATGCTATATACTGCAAATAGCAACCAGAATATAGGTCTCAAGATACTGCAATTCTGGTTACCAAACACTAAGTCCTAACCTTACTCCACCCCTCACATCCTGTAACCCTGAATAACTCTGCTGTTCTATCCTTATATATCTGCAGAAACATGCTATAAACTGCAAATAGCAACCAGAATATAGGTCTCAAGATATTGCACTTCTGGTTACCAAACACTTATTCCTAACCTTACTCCATCCCCTCACATCCTGTAACCCTGAATAACTCTGCTGTTCTATCCTTATATATGTGCAGAAACATGCTATAAACTGCACATAGCAACCAGAATATAGGTCTCAAGATATTGCACTTCTGGATACCAAACACTAAGTCCTAACCTTACTCCATCCCCTCACATCCTGTAACCCTGAATGACTCTGCTGTTCTATCCTTATATATGTGCAGAAACATGCTATATACTGCAAATAGCAACCAGAATATAGGTCTCAAGATATTGCACTTCTGGTTACCAAACACTAAGTCCTAACCTTACTCCATCCCCTCACATCCTGTAACCCTGAATGACTCTGCTGTTCTATCCTTATATATGTGCAGAAACATGCTATATACTGCAAATAGCAACCAGAATATAGGTCTCAAGATATTGCACTTCTGGATACCAAACACTAAGTCCTAACCTTACTCCATCCCCTCACATCCTGTAACCCTGAATAACTCTGCTGTTCTATCCTTATATATGTGCAGAAACATGCTATAAACTGCAAATAGCAACCAGAATATAGGTCTCAAGATACTGCACTTCTGGTTACCAAACACTAAGTCCTAACCTTACTCCACCCCTCACATCCTGTAACCCTGAATAACTCTGCTGTTCTATCCTTATATATGTGCAGAAACATGCTATAAACTGCACATAGCAACCAGAATATAGGTCTCAAGATATTGCACTTCTGGTTACCAAACACTTATTCCTAACCTTACTCCATCCCCTCACATCCTGTAACCCTGAATAACTCTGCTGTTCTATCCTTATATATGTGCAGAAACATGCTATAAACTGCACATAGCAACCAGAATATAGGTCTCAAGATATTGCACTTCTGGATACCAAACACTAAGTCCTAACGTTACTCCATCCCCTCACATCCTGTAACCCTGAATGACTCTGCTGTTCTATCCTTATATATGTGCAGAAACATGCTATATACTGCAAATAGCAACCAGAATATAGGTCTCAAGATATTGCACTTCTGGTTACCAAACACTAAGTCCTAACCTTACTCCATCCCCTCACATCCTGTAACCCTGAATGACTCTGCTGTTCTATCCTTATATATGTGCAGAAACATGCTATAAACTGCACATAGCAACCAGAATATAGGTCTCAAGATATTGCACTTCTGGTTACCAAGCACTAAGTCCTAACCTTACTCCATCCCCTCACATCCTGTAACCCTGAATAACTCTGCTGTTCTATCCTTATATATGTGCAGAAACATGCTATAAACTGCAAATAGCAACCAGAATATAGGTCTCAAGATATTGCACTTCTGGTTACCAAACACTAAGTCCTAACCTTACTCCATCCCCTCACATCCTGTAACCCTGAATAACTCTGCTGTTCTATCCTTATATATGTGCAGAAAAATGCTATAAACTGCACATAGCAACCAGAATATAGGTCTCAAGATATTGCACTTCTGGATACCAAGCACTAAGTCCTAACCTTACTCCATCCCCTCACATCCTGTAACCCTGAATAACTCTGCTGTTCTATCCTTATATATGTGCAGAAACATGCTATAACCTGCAAATAGCAACCAGAATATAGGTCTCAAGATATTGCACTTCTGGATACCAAACACTAAGTCCTAACCTTACTCCATCCCCTCACATCCTGTAACCCTGAATAACTCTGCTGTTCTATCCTTATATATGTGCAGAAACATGCTATAAACTGCACATAGCAACCAGAATATAGGTCTCAAGATATTGCACTTCTGGATACCAAACACTAAGTCCTAACCTTACTCCATCCCCTCACATCCTGTAACCCTGAATGACTCTGCTGTTCTATCCTTATATATGTGCAGAAACATGCTATAAACTGCACATAGCAACCAGAATATAGGTCTCAAGATATTGCACTTCTGGTTACCAAACAATATGTCCTAACCTTACTCCATCCCCTCACATCCTGTAACCCTGAATAACTCTGCTGTTCTATCCTTATATATGTGCAGAAACATGCTATATACTGCAAATAGCAACCAGAATATAGGTCTCAAGATATTGCACTTCTGGTTACCAAACACTAAGTCCTAACCTTACTCCATCCCCTCACATCCTGTAACCCTGAATGACTCTGCTGTTCTATCCTTATATATGTGCAGAAACATGCTATAAACTGCACATAGCAACCAGAATATAGGTCTCAAGATATTGCACTTCTGGTTACCAAACACTAAGTCCTAACCTTACTCCATCCCCTCACATCCTGTAACCCTGAATAACTCTGCTGTTCTATCCTTATATATGTGCAGAAACATGCTATAAACTGCAAATAGCAACCAGAATATAGGTCTCAAGATATTGCACTTCTGGTTACCAAACACTAAGTCCTAACCTTACTCCATCCCCTCACATCCTGTAACCCTGAATAACTCTGCTGTTCTATCCTTATATATGTGCAGAAAAATGCTATAAACTGCACATAGCAACCAGAATATAGGTCTCAAGATATTGCACTTCTGGTTACCAAACACTAAGTCCTAACCTTACTCCATCCCCTCACATCCTGTATCCCTGAATAACTCTGCTGTTCTATCCTTATATATGCACAGAAACATGCTATAAACTGCAAATAGCAACCAGAATATAGGTCTCAAGATATTGCACTTCTGGTTACCAAACACTAAGTCCTAACCTTACTCCATCCCCTCACATCCTGTAACCCTGAATAACTCTGCTGTTCTATCCTTACATATGTGCAGAAAAATGCTATAAACTGCAAATAGCAACCAGAATATAGGTCTCAAGATATTGCACTTCTGGTTACCAAACACTAAGTCCTAACCTTACTCCATCCCCTCACATCCTGTAACCCTGAATAACTCTGCTGTTCTATCCTTATATATGTGCAGAAACATGCTATAAACTGCACATAGCAACCAGAATATAGGTCTCAAGATATTGTACTTCTGGATACCAAACACTAAGTCCTAACCTTACTCCATCCCCTCACATCCTGTAACCCTGAATGACTCTGCTGTTCTATCCTTATATATGTGCAGAAACATGCTATAAACTGCACATAGCAACCAGAATATAGGTCTCAAGATATTGCACTTCTGGTTACCAAACACTAAGTCCTAACCTTACTCCATCCCCTCACATCCTGTATCCCTGAATAACTCTGCTGTTCTATCCTTATATATGCACAGAAACATGCTATAAACTGCAAATAGCAACCAGAATATAGGTCTCAAGATATTGCACTTCTGGTTACCAAACACTAAGTCCTAACCTTACTCCATCCCCTCACATCCTGTAACCCTGAATAACTCTGCTGTTCTATCCTTATATATGTGCAGAAACATGCTATAAACTGCACATAGCAACCAGAATGTAGATCTCAAGATATTGCACTTCTGGTTACCAAACACTAAGTCCTAACCTTACTCCACCCCTCACATCCTGTAACCCTGAATGACTCTGCTGTTCTATCCTTATATATGTGCAGAAACATGCTATAAACTGCAAATAGCAACCAGAATATATGTCTCAAGATATTGCACTTCTGGTTACCAAACACTAAGTCCTAACCTTACTCCATCCCCTCACATCCTGTAACCCTGAATAACTCTGCTGTTCTATCCTTATATATGTGCAGAAACATGCTATAAACTGCACATAGCAACCAGAATGTAGATCTCAAGATATTGCACTTCTGGTTACCAAACACTAAGTCCTAACCTTGCTCCATCCCCTCACATCCTGTAACCCTGAATAACTCTGCTGTTCTATCCTTATATATGTGCAGAAACATGCTATAAACTGCACATAGCAACCAGAATATAGGTCTCAAGATATTGCACTTCTGGTTACCAAACACTAAGTCCTAACCTTACTCCATCCCCTCACATCCTGTAACCCTGAATAACTCTGCTGTTCTATCCTTATATATGTGCAGAAACATGCTATAAACTGCACATAGCAACCAGAATATAGGTCTCAAGATATTGCACTTCTGGTTACCAAACACTAAGTCCTAACCTTACTCCATCCCCTCACATCCTGTAACCCTGAATAACTCTGCTGTTCTATCCTTATATATGTGCAGAAACATGCTATACACTGCAAATAGCAACCAGAATATAGGTCTCAAGATATTGCACATCTGGATACCAAGCACTAAGTCCTAACCTTACTCCATCCCCTCACATCCTGTAACCCTGAATAACTCTGCTGTTCTATACTTATATATGTGCAGAAACATGCTATAAACTGCAAATAGCAACCAGAATATAGGTCTCAAGATATTGCACTTCTGGTTACCAAACACTAAGTCCTAACCTTACTCCATCCCCTCACATCCTGTAACCCTGAATGACTCTGCTGTTCTATCCTTATATATGTGCAGAAACATGCTATAAACTGCACATAGCAACCAGAATATAGGTCTCAAGATATTGCACTTCTGGTTACCAAACACTAAGTCCTAACCTTACTCCATCCCCTCACATCCTGTATCCCTGAATAACTCTGCTGTTCTATCCTTATATATGCACAGAAACATGCTATAAACTGCAAATAGCAACCAGAATATAGGTCTCAAGATATTGCACTTCTGGTTACCAAACACTAAGTCCTAACCTTACTCCATCCCCTCACATCCTGTAACCCTGAATAACTCTGCTGTTCTATCCTTATATATGTGCAGAAACATGCTATAAACTGCACATAGCAACCAGAATGTAGATCTCAAGATATTGCACTTCTGGTTACCAAACACTAAGTCCTAACCTTACTCCACCCCTCACATCCTGTAACCCTGAATGACTCTGCTGTTCTATCCTTATATATGTGCAGAAACATGCTATAAACTGCAAATAGCAACCAGAATATATGTCTCAAGATATTGCACTTCTGGTTACCAAACACTAAGTCCTAACCTTACTCCATCCCCTCACATCCTGTAACCCTGAATAACTCTGCTGTTCTATCCTTATATATGTGCAGAAACATGCTATAAACTGCACATAGCAACCAGAATGTAGATCTCAAGATATTGCACTTCTGGTTACCAAACACTAAGTCCTAACCTTGCTCCATCCCCTCACATCCTGTAACCCTGAATAACTCTGCTGTTCTATCCTTATATATGTGCAGAAACATGCTATAAACTGCACATAGCAACCAGAATATAGGTCTCAAGATATTGCACTTCTGGTTACCAAACACTAAGTCCTAACCTTACTCCATCCCCTCACATCCTGTAACCCTGAATAACTCTGCTGTTCTATCCTTATATATGTGCAGAAACATGCTATAAACTGCACATAGCAACCAGAATATAGGTCTCAAGATATTGCACTTCTGGTTACCAAACACTAAGTCCTAACCTTACTCCATCCCCTCACATCCTGTAACCCTGAATAACTCTGCTGTTCTATCCTTATATATGTGCAGAAACATGCTATACACTGCAAATAGCAACCAGAATATAGGTCTCAAGATATTGCACATCTGGATACCAAGCACTAAGTCCTAACCTTACTCCATCCCCTCACATCCTGTAACCCTGAATAACTCTGCTGTTCTATACTTATATATGTGCAGAAACATGCTATAAACTGCAAATAGCAACCAGAATATAGGTCTCAAGATATTGCACTTCTGGTTACCAAACACTAAGTCCTAACCTTGCTCCATCCCCTCACATCCTGTAACCCTGAATAACTCTGCTGTTCTATCCTTATATATGTGCAGAAACATGCTATATACTGCACATAGCAACCAAAATATAGGTCTCAAGATATTGCACTTCTGGATACCAAACACTAAGTCCTAACCTTACTCCATCCCCTCACATCCTGTAACCCTGAATAACTCTGCTGTTCTATCCTTATATATGTGCAGAAACATGCTATAAACTGCACATAGCAACCAGAATATAGGTCTCAAGATATTGCACTTCTGGTTACCAAACACTAAGTCCTAACCTTACTCCATCCCCTCACATCCTGTAACCCTGAATGACTCTGCTGTTCTATCCTTTGAGTATATGTAACTTGCTGGAAATGTGTGTGGAGACTATGTGCAAATTATGCACTATATAAATAGAATATTGAATCTGTATTTCTGGATTTTCTGTGCGAATGCGTATGCTACCGTATATACTCATACCACGTGTCAATACGCAAGGCTCGTGAACCAGTGTACGTAGCGTGCGTGTATGCGTATGCATGGCGACTACACGCACGCACAGAGTCCACTCTGGTGTTTGCATGTGGTGTGTAATATTTCTCTTATGTCCTAGAGGATGCTGGAGACTCCGTAAGGACCATGGGGTATAGACAGGCTCCACAGGAGACATGGGCACTCTAAAGACTTTAGAATGGGTGTGCACTGGCTCCTCCCTCTATGCCCCTCCTCCAGACCTCAGTTAGATTCTGTGCCCAGAGGAGACTGGGTGCATTGCAGGGGAGCTCTCCTGAGTTTCTCTGAAATAGACTTTTTGTTAGGTTTTCTATTTTCAGGAAGCACTGCTGGCAACAGGCTCCCTGCATCGTGGGACTGAGGAGAGAGAAGCAGACCTACTTAAAATGATAGGCTCTGCTTCTTAGGCTACTGGACACCATTAGCTCCAGAGGGTCGGAACGCAGGTCTCACCCTCGCTGTTCGTCCCGGAGCCGCGCCGCCATCCTCCTCCTCCGTCCTCACCCGGCGTGAGTATTGAGAAGAAGACTTCAAAGGTGGCAGAAGACTTCAGATCTTCACTGAGGTAACGCTGCGCCATTGCTCCCACACATTCACACACCACGGGCACTGTAAGGGTGCAGGGTGGGTGCCCTGGGCAGCAATAAAAACCTCTAGGGACACTGGCATATAAAGTAGATACTGCAGAGGCAGTATATCAATAAACCCCCGCCAGTATAAATAATTTGAGCGGGACTGAAGCCTGCCAGTGAGGGGGCGGGGCTTGATCCTCCAGCACTAATCAGCGCCATTTTCTCCACAGCACACCGGACTCTCCCCTGCTGAACACGGTTACAGAGGGCAAAAAAGAGGGAGGGGGGCACATTTAATTGGCTCAGTGAGTGTATTTATACATATTTATATAAAAGCGCTATACTAACTGGGATTTTATTCCAGTGTCCGGTGGCGCTGGGTGTGTGCTGGCATATTCTCTCTCTCTGTCTCTCCAAAGGGCTTTATTGAGGGACTGTCTCCATATAGATATATCCCTGAGTGTGTGGGGGTGTCGGTACGTGTGTGTCGGCATGTCTGAAGCGGAAGGCTCATCTAAGGAGGATGTGGAGCAGATGACTGGTGTCTTCGTCGGCAACGCCGACACCTGATTGGTTGGACATGTGGAATGTTTTAAATGCAAGTGTGACTTTATTACATAAAAGATTGGACAGAGCAGAGTCCAGGGATAATACAGGGAGTCAATCCATGGCTTTGACTGTGTCACAGGGCCCTTCAGGGTCTCAGAAACGTCCCCTGTCCCACGTAACAGACACTGATACCGACACGGATTCTGACTCCAGTGTCGACTACAATGATGCGAGGTTACACGCAAGGGTGGCCAAAAGTATTCATTATATGATTATTGCAATAAAGGCTGTTTTGCATATCACTGATGACCCCTCTGTCCCTGACACGAGGGTGCGCATGTATAAGGAAAAGAAACATGAGGTAACATTTCCCCCATCTCATGAGCTGAACGCGTTATTTGAAAAATCTTGGGAAACTCCAGACAAAAAACTGCAGATTCCCAAGAGAATTCTTATGGCGTATCCTTTCCCTGCACAGGACAGGGTACGGTGGGAATCCTCGCCCAGGGTGGACAAGGCTTTAACGCGCTTGTCCAAGAAGGTGGCGCTACCGTCTCCAGACACGGCAGCCCTCAAGGATCCTGCTGATCGCAGACAGGAAACTACCTTAAAATCTATTTATATACATACGGGTGCTTTGCTCAGACCAGCCGTAGCATCAGCTTGGGTTTGTAGCGCAGTAGCAGCTTGGACAGATACCTTGTCAGCTGACATTGATACCCTAGATAGGGATACCATTTTATTGACCTTAGGTCACATTAAAGACGCAGTCTTATATATGAGAGACGCTCAGAGAGACGTTGGGCTGCTAGGTCCGGGAGCCAACGCCATGGCGATTTCTGCTAGGCGAGCCCTGTAGACCTGTCAATGGACGGGTGATGCTGACTCAAAGAGGCATTTGGAGGTTTTGCCTTACAAGGGTGAGGTTTTATTTGGGGAAGGTCTCGTGGACCTGGTTTCCACAGCTACGGTGGGAAAATCTACTTTTTTGCCTTATGTTCCCCCACAGCAAAAGAAAACTCCACAATATCAGATGCAGTCCTTTCGGTCGCATAAGTCCAGAAGAGGTCGGGGCTCTTCCTTCCTCGGCAGAGGTAAGGGTAGAGGGAAAAGAATGCCTGCTACGGCTAGTTCCCAGGAGCAGAAGTCCTCCCCAGCTTCTACTAAATCCACCGCATGACGCTGGGGCTCCACTGAGGGAGTCCGCGCCAGTGGGAGAACGTCTTTGGCTCTTCAGCCAGGTCTGGGTTCTGTCAGACGTGAATCCTTGGGCGATGGAAATTGTGTCCCAAGGCTACAAATTGGAATTCGAAGAGGTGCCCCCTCGACGATTTTTCAAGTCGGCCTTGCCAGCTTCTCCCCCAGAGAGGGAAATAGATTTAGCTGCAATTCAAAAGCTGTGTCAACAGCAAGTGATTATCAAGGTTGCCCTAGTACAACAGGGAAAAGGGTACTATTCAATGCTGTTTGTGGTCCTGAAACCGGATGGCTCGGTCAGACCCATTCTGAATCTAAAATCCCTAAACCTGTACTTGAAAAAGTTCAAATTCAAGATGGACTCGCTCCGGACAGTGATCTCCAGACTGGAAGGGGGGGATTTTATGGTGTCACTAGACATAAAGGATGCATACCTTCATGTCCCCATATTTCCTCCTCATCAGGCGTACCTGAGATTCGCTGTACAGGACTGTCATTACCAGTTTCAGACGTTGCCGTTTGGGCTTTCCACGGCCTCGAGGATTTTCACCAAGGTAATGGCGGAAATGATGGTGCTCCTGCGCAGGCAGGGAGTCACAATTATCCCGTACTTGGATGATCTCCTGATAAAAGAGAGATCGAGAGATGAATTGCTGGAAAGTGTGTCACTCTTCCTGAGAGTGCTGCAGCAGCACGGTTGGATTCTAAATCTACCAAAGTCACAATTGATTCCAATGACTCGGCTATGATTCTTAGGCATGATTCTGGACACGGAACAGAAGAGGGTTTTTCTCCCAATGGAAAAAGCACAGGAACTCCAGAACATGGTCAGAGACCTGCTAAAACCAAAAAGAGTGTCAGTTCATCAATGCACTCGAGTTCTGGGGAAAATGGTGGCGGCCTACGAGGCCATCCCCTTCGGTAGGTTCCATGCAAGGACATTTCAGTGGGACCTTCTGGACAAGTGGTCCGGGTCCCATCTACAAATACATCAGAAAATAAGCCTGTCCCCCAGGGCCAGGGTGTCTCTCCTGTGGTGGCTGCAGAGTGCTCACCTTCTAAAGGGTCGCAGGTACGGCATTCAAGACTGGGTTCTGGTGACCACGGACGCGAGCCTCCGAGGATGGGAGCAGTCACACAAGGAAGAAATTTTCAGGGACTATGGTCAAGCCAGGAGGCTTGTCTACACATCAACGTGCTGGAATTGAGGGCCATATACAACGGCTTATGACAAGCAGAGAATCTTCTTTGCGACCTACCAGTTCTGATTCAATCAGACAACGTCACAGCCGTGGCTCATGTAAACCACCAAGGCGGGACAAGGAGGAATGTGGCAATGGTGGAAGCCACCAGGATTCTTCGCTGGGCGGAAAATCACGTAAGCGCTCTGTCAGCAGTCTTTATTACGGGAGTGGACAACTGGGAAGCAGACTTCCTCAGCAGGCACGATCTCCATCCAGGAGAGTGGGGACTTCGTCAAGAAGTTTTTGCAGAGATAACAAGTCATTGGGGACTTCCTCAAATAGACATGATGGCGTCACGCCTCAACAAGAAGCTTCGGAGGTATTGTGCCAGGTCAAGGGACCCTCAGGCAGTAGCGGTAGACAACCTGGTGACACCATGGGTGTTTCAGTCGGTCTATGTGTTCCTTCCTCTTCCTCTCAAAAATATTGAGAATTATAAGACGAAAAAGTGCAGACAATACTCATTGTTCCAGATTGGCTTCGAAGGGTCTGGTATTCAGATCTTCAGGAAATGCTCACAGAAGATCCGTGGCCTCTTCCTCTCAGGGAGAACCTGTTGCAGCAGGGGCCCTGCGTGTTCCAAGACTTACCGCGGTTATGTTTTGCGGCATGGCGGTTGAACACCGAATCCTAGCTGGGAAAGGTATTCCGGAGGAAGTCATCCCTACTCTGATAAAGGTTAGGAAGGAGGTGACGGCGAAACATTATCACCGTATCTGGAGGAAGTATATATCTTGGTGTGAAGCCAAGAATGCTCCTACGGAAGATTTCCATCTGGGCTGTTTTCTCCACTTTCAACAGACAGGAGTGGATATGGGCCTAAAGTTAGGCTCCATTAAGGTACAGATTTCGGCCCTGTCTATTTTCTTTCAGAAGGAATTGTCTTCTCTCCCAGAAGTCCAGACTTTTGCAAAGGGAGTGCTGCACATCAAACCTCCTTTTGTGCCCCCAGTGGCACCTTAACATGGTGTTACGGTTCCTGAAGTCTCACTGGTTTGAACCTCTTCAAACGGTTTAATTAAAATTTCTCACTTGGAAGGTGGTCATGTTGTTGGCCTTGGCATCTGCAAGGCGGGTGTCCGAATTGGCGGCTTTGTCTCACAAAAGCACCTATCTGATTTTCCATGTGGATAGAGCAGAGTTGAGGACTCGTCCTCAATTTTTGCCTAAGGTGGTTCCATCGTTTCATTGTGGTCCCTGTGGCTACGGGTGACTTGGAGGATTCCAAGTCCCTTGATGTAGTCAGGGCCTTAAAAATGTATGTAGCCAGGAAGGCTCGAGTTAGGAAAACAGAGGCACTGTTTGTCCTGTATGCAGCCAACAAGGGGGTACATTTACTAAGGTGGGAGTTCTATTTAAGATGAGATGTTGCCCATAGCAACCAATCAGATTCCGGGTATTATCTTCCAGAAGGTGCTAGATAAATGAGAAGTAGAATCTGATTGGTTGCTTTCGGCAACATTCCATCCTAAATAGAACTCCCATCTTAGTAAATTTACCCCAAGGTTGGCGCTCCTGCTTCTAAGCAGACTATTGCTCGCTGGATCTGTTAACGATTCAGCAGGCTCATTCTACGGCTGGATTGCTTTTACCAAATTCGGTAAAGGCCCATTCCACTAGGAAGGTGGAAGGTGTCTCGGCTTTACAGGTTTGCCGAGCAGCTACTTGGTCAGGTTCAAACACCTTTGCAAAATTTTACAAGTTTGATACCCTGGCCGATGAGGACCTCATGTTTGCTCAATCGGTGCTGCAGAGTCATCCACACTCTCCTGCCCGGTCTGGAGCTTTGGTATAATCCCCATGGTCCTTACGGAGTCCCCAGCATCCTCTAGGACGTAAGAGAAAATAAGATTTTAAACCTACCGGTAAATCTTTTTCTCCTAGTACGTAGAGGATGATGGGCGCCCGTCCCAGTGCGGACTACTTTCTGCAAGGCTTGTATATAGTTATTGCTTACATAAGGGTTATGGTTACAGTTAAGATCAGTCTTTGGCTGATACTGTTTTGTTCATACTGTTAACTGGTTGCGTATATTCCATGTTATACGGTGTGGATGGTGTGGGCTGGTATGAATCTTGCTCTTAGATTAACAAAAATCCTTTCCTCGTACTGTCCGTCTCCTCTGGGCACAGTTTCTCTGAGGTCTGGAGGAGGGGCATAGAGGGAGGAGCCAGTGCACACCCATTATAAAGTCTTTAGAGTGCCCATGTCTCCTGCAGAGCCCGTCTATACCCCATGGTCCTTACGGAGTCCCCAGCATCCTCTACGGACTAGGAGAAAAAGATTTACCGGTAGGTTTAAAATCTTATTTTTTGACTTCGACAATACAACAACCCTAATTCACCTACAAGTAAAAATCACAAAAACTGAACCTTTGAACAGACATCATTTAAAAATAAAGATATCTATATACCCCACTATTCACATGAGCTGTCACAATCAGGCATAGCTACAAACACAAGTACATACAGTCACTATTGGTGGTTCTGGGCTCCGGCCAGTTCAAGGGAAATTGCACAGTCACAATGGCAGCGTGTGTACCCACCTTTACACACCAGACGGGATATTTATACACAGCAACACTGATATTATGTGGACACAAAAGTAACAACACAAATGACACATTAACAGGAAATTGTTTCTGTCACCATAGCGACAATTATCGGGAAATAAGATAATACACAGACACGTAAAAAGACTCAACGGAAAACTTTTGTTTTTAAACAACTTTATTTCATATCTTTAATACACAGATTTTTCTCTATATTTTAAACTTAAAAATACTTTTCTCTGCACAACAGCCTATGGGGGTCATTCAGACCCAGCCGCAATAGCGGCCCGCAGCAGTTTGCTGGTGGTGGCAATATGCACATGCGCAGCGGCCGCGCAGACACACACATTGCAGTCACATCCCTGAGGGGTGAATGCAGGTGGTCCGGGACCATTTTCCGGGGGGCTGCGTGATGTCACATCTGTGTTCATCTCTGATTAACCCCCTATAAGCTTCCAGAGTGCACCTCATATCTCATCTTTTCCAAGTTACTACAAATGATATGAGATCGGTAGCAGCACTACTTTCAGGATTATTACACAGAACACACATAAAGGCTGACACAGCAAATAACAGTAACACATACAAGGGATTAATTAGAAATAAGGAAGCATAATAATCATTAAGTCTAATTATCAACTGGTTCTGTGCGGGACCCATACACCTCTTTACTGCCTCCAGCAGCCCCTGGTACTGCACTGCGGCCACCCGCCCTCTCTACCCCCACTACTGCCTCCATCTACTACTACCTCCCCCCACTACTGCCATCTGCCGTCTCCCCCCACTACTGCCACCGCCCTGTCTTCCCCCACTACTGTCACCGCCCCATCTCCCGCCACTACTGCCATCCGCCTCGTGTCTCACCCCCACTACTGCCACCCACCTCATCTTCCCACACTACTGCCACTGCCCCATCTCCCGCCACTACTGCCACTCGCCCCGTCTCCACCCCACTACTGCCACACGCCCCATCTCCCCCCACTACTGCCACCCACTCTGTCTTCCTCTCTGACACCTTAGTGCTTCTTGGGGACATGATTACCCACATAGACACTGCCTCCAGCAGCCCATGGTACCGCACTGCAGCCATCCACCCCGTCTCCTTCCACTACTCCCACCGCCCTGGCTCCCCCCACTACTGCCACATGCCCCATCTCCCCCCCACTACTGTCACCCACCCCACTTCCCTGTACTGCCACCCACCTCGTCTCCCCTACTACTGCCACCCCAAAAAAACTACTGCCACTGCCCCGGCTCCCCCCACTACTGCCACCCGCTCTGGCACCTTAGTGCTTCTTGGGGACATGATTACCCACATAGACACTTCTTCCAGCAGCTCCTGGTACCGCACTGCAGCCATACGCCCTGTCTCCCCTGACACCTCAGCGCTGCTTGGAGACAATATTTCCTATGTAGACACTGCTCCGGCAGCCCCCGCTACTGCAAAGGTGCCGCCTACCCTGTGTCACCCGACATCTCAGCACTGCTTGGGGAATTATGATACTGCTGGTAACAGTCCTTCATCTGCAGATGGAACCAAACAGGGCGCTGCTTCTGGTACATGGACCCTGGTCATGTAGGGCTGGGAGAGTCAGTAAGATTGTGTAATAGGGGTCTACAGTAAGTCAGTAAGGAGGCAGAAGCTGCTTCTGGTACATGGACCCTGGTCATGTAGGGCTGGGAGAGTCAGTAAGATTGTGTAATAGGGGCCTACATTAAGTCAGTAAGGAGGCAGAAGCTGCTTCTGGTACATGGACCCTGGTCATGTAGGGCTGGGAGAGTCAGTAAGATTATGTAATAGGGGCCTACAGTAAGTCAGTAAGGAGGCAGAAGCTGCTTCTGGTACATGGACCCTGGTCATGTCGGGCTGGGAGAGTCAGTAAGATTATGTAATAGGGGCCTACAGTAAGTCAGTAAGGAGGCAGAAGCTGCTTCTGGTACCATGGACCCTGGTCATGTAGGGCTGGGAGAGTCAGTAACATTATGTAAAAAGGTATACTCCAGAAGACTAATATGGTCCCTCACCTGAGTGATGTCTATTGTGTGCAACAAGACCTTATCTCTCAGAGTATGGAAATGGTCTCTCACCTGTGTGACTTTGCTGATGTGTAACAAGATGTGATTTCTGTGTAAAACATTTCCCACACTCAGAGCAAGAAAATGGCTTCTCACCTGTGTGAATTCTGTTATGGCTAACAAGATATGATTTCTGTGCAAAACATTTCCCACACTCAAAACATGGAAATGGCTTCTCACCTGTGTGACTTCTCTGATGCACAATAAGATCTGATTTCTGTGCAAAACATTTCCCACACTCAGAACATGGAAATGGCTTCTCACCTGTGTGACTTCGCTGATGTGGAATAAGTTGTGATTTCTGTGTAAAACACTTCCCACACTCAGAGCAAGAAAATGGCTTCTCACCTGTGTGATTTCTGTTATGTCTAACAAGATCTGATTTGAGTGCAAAACATTTCCCACACTCAGAACATGGAAATGGTTTCTCACCTGTGTGACTTCGCTGATGTGGAACAAGTTTTGATTTCTGTGTAAAACATTTCCCACACTCAGAGCAAGAAAATGACCTCTCACCTGTGTGACTTCGCTGATGTCTAACAAGATGTGAGATCTGATTAAAACATTTCCCACACTCAGGACATGGAAATGGCTTCTCACCTGTGTGACTTCTCTGATGTGTAACAAGTACTGATTTGTGTGCAAAACATTTCCCACACTCAGAACATGGAAAAGGCTTCTCACCAGTGTGACTTCGCTGATGTGTAATAATATATGATTTCTGTGTAAAACATTTCGAGAACTCAGGGCAAGAAAATAGATTCTTACCTGTGTGATTTTGCTGATGCGTAACAAGATCTGATTTGTATGTAAAACATTTTCCACACTCAGAACAGATCAGTGGCCTCTCACCTGCCTTAGCTGGCTGATGGGTAATAAGCTTTGTGTTCTTTGTAAAACATTTGGCATCTATAGAACAGGGAAACACTGTATCTACTGTCAGAGCTGTAACAGATGCACCAATATCAGAGTGATCAGGAGAACATTTCCCAGGATCAGAGGGATCAGCTGATAGAGCTGGATATATAATTGGGGTAATGGGGTTATCTCCCGGAGATTCCTGTCTACTGTCATTATCTTTTATGTCACAATCCGGGGATAACATTAGATGTCCTTCTGAGATATTCCTGCTTGTGTGTCCATCTGCTGGAAAAAATATACATTATGGAAATGTGACATTTTCTGTAACAATATTAATCTTGTAAACAATAGGAGAAGACGACTGTCTAGGACACTTAATTGTAAATGTGTGTGTATAATAAAATATAACTTTTGATGAAGGCTTTATCATATTGTGTCTCAGACTATCATTGTGTCCACCCTCCTGAGAACACTCACAATAACATATGTAATATTATAATAAGACTTAGATATCTCTCTCTCTTGTACTGGTAACTAACCATGAAGTATATATGGAGATATATTCACCCGCCAAGTCCTAAGTCAGCACCAATGTAAAACAATGGAGGGGGAACATATCGTATGAATTGGAGATTCTAGATGAACAATAACATCAGTCATATGAGCTGATGGATCAGAGAAATGTATCCTAACGTTACTCCTGGAAGCATTGGTAAGGTAGTATTCCTTTATGTGTGTGCTCATACGCTGGTAAGCCTGTACATGTGTTACTCACCCTTATATAAGGTATATTGCTACAGCAGAGGAGGTGGAACAAGGTACTTTACATGAAATACACCATATAATACACTGCAATCATCATCTGCTAGGTTATAATGCACTCTTACACCCCCATCATCAGTGTATTACCTCTATTCTCTCAATAGTCATAAGGATGGTGTGTGTACGGTTAGTATGATACAGAGAATTACATATCAGAATCTATACAGCTGACTCCATACTTCTGCTTCTCATACATGTGCTACTGGCAGCAGTAAACATCTGAGTGAGAGTGCAGGGAAGACAGCAGAGTCTGATGAGAGATTGGATCTGCCTTTGCAGGGATGTACCACACCTGTCACCCCTGTTAGTATAAAAAATAATAAATAAGAGGGCCGAGGCCTGAGTCCATTCAGATGTGCTTTCTGGACCTCTCCTCACTAAGTGGCTTCTTATCTACCCTACCTGATAGCTCTCAGCCGCCACTGGGACCAAAACCCAATCTTTTACGTCCCCCACTCCTCCTGCCCTAAAGTCGCTTACCCCAGTGACACTGCTGAAGCCATGGGCTGTATTCTGGGGCTAAGTGCGCCCAGGCTTTCCTGTACGCTCCGGCCACCTGACTAGGAGGCGCTTTTGGCTCAGTCGGGATCACTTGCTCTCCCACTCACATGGGTGCGCAGATTCCACTACTGCTGGGGACAGAACAGGCTGCCCACAGTCACCAGAGCCCGGTGGTGATATTGGGAAGGAAGGTGGCTGCCATTTTGGATCCTGGTGCCCGGCCATCTCATAAGGTTTATAATTGATATAAGCTGCTAAATAAGTGTCCTGGCTGCTGGAACGGGGTCACTACACTAAACTGAGGCATTTGCCTGGAGGTGAAACTACCTTCTATTTATATGGTACCACTATAATCTACTTCCTCTCAGTCTACATGCAGAGCCCAGTATCAAGTATCGACTGAGTACAGCTCATTACACTCTGATTACAACCTCACAGTATATTATTTTGTGGATTCATCCACGGAATATATTTTGCCATTTGTGTCTCTCTGTGCTGAGCGCTTCCCGTCTGTGATCACGCTGACCTCTAGTGGAATTTCTCGGTCATTACTGTGTTATTTGAGTTGCATTACATCATGTTTACTTGAAATTTTGGCCTCGATACCCCCGTCATCCCAACTAAGAATGTAATTTTGAACCGAGTCATCTTGGTGTAACCTCCTGACAGCGTACTACTGCTCCTTTTATTTATAGATCGTTTGTATTTTAGTATCTCTGAGAGGTCAGTCTCTTTGGAGCTGGCTTACCATGCCTCCAAAAAAGGTTAAAATGTACCAAATTGGCCACACCTGTCCATCCCTTTGGTACCTCAAATTCAGGTGGTCCTTCTGAGACCGCTACATCATCTGCTTCTTCTTGTCAGACGCACAGCCCAGCTGTAATGGCAGAAGACGTCTTAAGACACTCTAGATCAGGCATTCCCAACCACAGTCCTCAAGGCACAACAACAGTGCAGGTTTTAGAGATATCCGGGCTGCAGCACAGATGATAACTGAGCTACTAATTAAGTACCTGTGCTGAAGCCTGGATATCACAAAAACCTGCACTGTAAGTGTGCCTTGAGGACCGTGGTTGGGAATGCCTGCTCTAGATGGTCCTGTTACTCTACGCTCTATACATTCTAGGTTATCTGCATTTAAGGACTGAAATAACCTCAGAACTTAACTCTAATATTCAAGCTTTGAGGTCTGGTATCAGTGAGATTGGCACTCGTACAGACTACGATTAGAGAGATTGTTGCGTCTCACAAAGATCTGATTTCAGCACATGACACCCTTCAGGAAGACACGGTCTCTATTCGTGATAAAGTCATTGATTTAGAAGACTGGTCTCGGAGAAATAATATCAGAATAATGGGCGTTCCGGATTCTGGGGCAGATGTATTAAGCCTGGTGAAGTGATAAAGTGGAAGGTGATAACGCACCAGCCAATCAGCTCCTAACTTACATGTTACAGGCTGGCTTTTAAAAATGACAGTTAGGAGCTGATTGGCTGGTGCATTATCACCTTCCACTTTATCACTTCACCTGGCTTAATACATCTGCCCCTCTGTTACAAAATGCTGAGCTTTATGATTATGTCACGGTCCTCTTTTCAGAAACTTCCACCGAAGGCTTCTGCAGCGGACCTTCTTTTTGATAGGATCCATATAGACTCCCAAAGTCCAAACAGGCCCCTATCCAAGCTCTGAGGGACACTCGGCTCAGGGTCCACGTTTTTCATATTAAAGAATGCATTCTACGGGCTGCTTTGCCTTCCTCATCCACAGCTGAGTGCCTGGATAATCTGCAGATATTTCTCCTGTGACGCTGGCCAAAAGGCGTCTATTCCACCCAAGGGAATGTGCAATACAAATGGGGCTTTCCTACTAAGGTTATTGTAATGCAAAACGGCGCCTTCACAGTGATACCTTCACCTGAGGATGGCCCTGCTATTCTGAAAATGAAGGACTATCAACATAAAAAATCCCACATGACACTATACCTAAAGCAATCCAGCAGGAGTGGTCTTCCATCTTGAAGTAATATGCTAAAGCAGTAAGACTGTTGCAGACACTCAGAGTTTGTTTCCTACTGTAACATGTGGCATCTGGGACTAAGTGGGCATGGATCTATTTTTGGGCCAGATTTATTTGTTCTCGTTATGGGTTTAAAACGTGTCTTTCTCTTTATGTCCTGTGCTCTTTAATTGCTATATAGTAGCAATAATATAAATAATATAGTATAATATAGTCTGATATTCTTTCCACTCTTACATTTCGCTATACCTTTCTAGAATGTTTGGGTGTTCAGGTAAAGCATGACTGATTCATCTAACATCCTGTTGCCCTTATAACTGTGTTGGTGGAACCTAAATAGTATAAAAGACCAGGTTCTTAGCCTTTACCTCCTCTGGTTACATTGAGATTAAGAATAGTACTATGTTATGCTACATTTGAGATTTCTTTATACAATTGTTACTACGATGACTAGAATTTGCACTCTCGTATGGCTACTTGGGGTAGTCGGTGAGTTTCCCTTTTAGGCCCGACTGCCACCTTTTTCTACCTTTCTGTCACGGTACCCTAGTGACGGAATCTCTAGCTCCTTTATGGACGCTATTTCTGTTTGTGTCTCATTTTTGTTCCCTATTTTATTTTTTCTGTGATTTGATAGTTTGAAGTATGCACACGCCCTACAGACTCTACTGGACTTTACACAGATGATCCTAGATGTTTCATACCATGATCTGATCTCTATCACGGTGACGTTTTTAAGTCTTAATGTAAAAGGTCTTATTTCTCCCCGTAAGAGACGTCTTGCAATAAAATATTTCACTGACCAGAAGGTGGCGGTGGTAGCCACTCAGGAATCACATGTTCCATTGCACTCTCCCCCTCAGTTTACCAATAACTACCCAGCATGCTCTATCTCCTGTGGTGTAGCCATCCTTTCTAATAAATCCTGCCCCTTTCACCTGGACAGCAAGTGGGTGGATTGCAATGGTAGATATTGGATTCTAGATGGGAAGATTCATTATAAATATGTCCCCCTCACTTCTCTCTATGCCCCTCATGCCAGACAGCCCCAATTTCATAAATCTTTTTTATTCAATAGCTACAAGAAATTGCACTTCTCCTTATGGGATATGTTACTCTTGCTCCATACCCTCATCTTGATAGATCCTCCACTACTGAGGAACAGACCAGTAATGCCGCCCGTTCCTCAGCTTCCTCATGCTCCCTTTATTAGCTGAATCTGACCTCTATAACACTCGGAGAATTAGACATCATTTGTGCGTGATTATACTTATTACTCTGCTGTACACAGGTCATATTAGAGAATAGACCTTCTTCTAGGTCGTTACAATTGATCCCTCGCATTGATATATTTCTGTATGGGGTGTTATTTGTAACTACTTTTTAGATGCCATTTTGTCCATGTATAACTTCATTATGTATATGTATGACCTCATTGCTTTATATATGTACATTTTATTAGGATTAGTGGGAAGAATATACACAGCTTTTAGGCTGGCTGATTATGAACCATCCGGCTTCGGTACCACAAATAGGCTTGAATAAAAACCACCTTTTTCCTGTTGCATCACGGGAACTAAGGAAATAACCTTGTCTTGACACAATTTCTGTATTGCGTTCAGCACAAAATCGGCATGGGGGAAGATCTTGAAATTCCAACCTGTAACCCTGGGACACTATTTGTAATACCCAAGGATGGAGATCTGAGTGAATCCAGACCTGGCTGAAAAAATAAGAATTTACTCACCGGTAATTCTATTTCTCGTAGTCCGTAGTGGATGCTGGGGACTCCGTAAGGACCATGGGGAATAGACGGGCTCCGCAGGAGACTGGGCACGCTAAAGAAAGATTTAGGACTATCTGGTGTGCACTGGCTCCTCCCCCTATGACCCTCCTCCAAGCCTCAGTTAGGAACTGTGCCCGGAAGAGCCGACACAATAAGGAAGGATTTTGAATCCCAGGTAAGACTCATACCAGCCACACCAATCACACCATATAACACCATATAACACGCGATAGGAACCCCGGTTAACAGTATGACAACAATGGAGCCTCTGAATAGATGGCTCGCAATAACAACCCGATTTTTGTAACTGTGTACAAGTATTGCAGACAATCCGCACTTGGGATGGGCGCCCAGCATCCACTACGGACTACGAGAAATAGAATTACCGGTGAGTAAATTCTTATTTTCTCTGACGTCCTAGTGGATGCTGGGGACTCCGTAAGGACCATGGGGATTATACCAAAGCTCCCAAATGGGCGGGAGAGTGCGGATGACTGCAGCACCGAATGAGAGAACTCCAGGTCCTCCTCAGCCAGGGTATCAATTTGTAGAATTTTGCAAATGTGTTTTGCCCCTGACCAAGCAGCTGCTCGGCAAAGTTGTAAAGCCGAGACCCCTCGGGCTGCCGCCCAAGATGAGCCCACCTTCCTTGTGGAATGGGCTTTTATTGATTTAGGCTGCGGTAATCCCACCGCAGAATGCGCCAGCTGAATAGTGCTACAAATCCAGCGCGCAATAGACTGCTTAGAAGCAGAAGCACCCAGCTTGTTGGTTGCATACAGGATAAACAGCGAGTCAGTTTTTCTGACTCCAGCCGTCCTGGAAACATAAATTTTCAGGGCCCTGACTACATCCAGCAACTTGGAATCCTCCAAGTCCCTAGTAGCCGCAGGCACCACAATAGGTTGGATCAAGTGAAAAGCTGATACCACCTTCGGAAGAAACTGAGGACGAGTCCTCAATTCTGCCCTATCCATATGGAAAATCAGATAAGGGCTTTTACAAGACAAAGCCGCCAATTCTGAAACCCGCCTGGCCGAAGCCAGAGCCAACAGCATAACCACTTTCCACGCAAGATATTTTAAATCCACAGTCTTAAGTGGTTCGAACCAATGTGATTTCAGGAATTCCAAAACCACACTGAGATCCCAAGGTGCCACTGGGGGCACAAAAGGAGGCTGAATAAGCAGAACTCCTTTGACAAAAGTCTGAACTTCAGGCAATGAAGCCAGTTCTTTCTGGAAGAAAATCGACAGAGCCGAAATCTGGACCTTGATGGACCCCAATTTGAGGCCCAACATCACCCCTGCTTGCAGGAAGTGCAGGAATCGACCTAGTTGAAATTCCTCCGTCGGGGCCTTCATGACCTCACACCAAGCAACATATTTCCGCCAAATGCGGTGATAATGTCTTGCAGTGACATCCCTCCTGGCTTTGATCAGGGTAGGGATGATTTCCTCCAGAATACCCTTTTCCTGTAGGATCCGGTGTTCAATCACCATGCCGTCAAACGCAGCCACGGTACATCTTGGAACAGACAGGGTCCCTGCCGCAGCAGGTCTTGTCTGAGTGGCAGAGGCCAAGGGTCCTCTGCAAGCATCTCTTGAAGTTCCGGGTACCAAGCTCTTCTTGGCCAATCCGGAACCACGAGTATAGTTTTCACTCCTCGCCTTCTTATTATTCTCAGTACCTTGGGTATGAGAGGTAGAGGAGGAAAACCCATAAACCGACTGGTACACCCACGGTGTCACTAGAGTGTCCACAGCGATCGCCTGAGGGTCTCTTGACCTGGCGCAATATCTTTTCAACTTTTTGTTGAGGCGGGACGCCATCATGTCCACCTGTGGTCTTTCCCACCGGTTTACCAGCATTTGGAAGACTTCTGGATGAAGTCCCCCTTCTCCCGGGTGGAGGTCGTGCCTGCTGAGGAAGTCTGCTTCCCAATTGTCCACTCCCAGAATGAACACTGCTGTCAGTGCTAACACATTCTCTGCCCATCGGAGAATCCTTGTGGCTTCTGCCATCGCCATCCTGCTTCTTGTGCCGCCCTGTCTGTTTACATGGGCGACCGCCGTGATGTTGTCTGACTGGTTCAGTACCGGCTGGATCTGAAGCAGGGGCCTTGCCTGGCTTAGGGCATTGTAAATGGCCCTTAGCTCCAGGATATTTATGTGAAGAGAAATCTCCTGATCTGACCACAGTCCTTGGAAATTTCTTCCCTTTGTGACTGCACCCCAGCCCCGAAGGCTGGCATCCGTGGTCACCAGGACCCAGTCCTGTATTCCGAATCTGTGGCCCTCTAGTAGATGAGCCCTCTGCAGCCACCACAGCAGTGACACCCTGGTTCTGGACAATAGGGTTATCCGCTGTTGCATCTGGAGATGGAACCCGGACCATTTGTCCAACAGGTCCCACTGGAACGTCCTTGCGTGGAACCTTCCGAATGGAATTTCTTCGTATGAAGCTACCATTTTTCCCAGGACTCGTGTGCATTGATGTACCGACACTTTTCCTGGTTTTAGGATGTCTCTGACTAGAGATGACAACTCCTCGGCTTTTTCCACTGGGAGAAACACTCTTTTCTGGTCTGTGTCCAGAATCATTCCCAGGAACAGAAGACGCGTCGTCGGGACCAGCTGTGACTTTGGAATATTGAGAATCCAGCCGTGCTGTTGTAGCACTTCCCGAGAAAGTGCTACCCCCACTACCAACTGTTCTTTGGACCTCGCCTTTATCAGGAGATCGTCCAAGTACGGATAATTAAAACTCCCTTCTTGCGAAGGAGTATCATCATTTCGGCCATTACCTTGGTAAAGACCCTCGGTGCCGTGGATAACCCAAACGGCAGCGTCTGGAACGGATAATGACAGTCCTGTACCACAAATCTGAGGTACTCCTGGTGCGGAGGGTAAATGGGGACATGCAGGTACTCATCCTTGATGTCCAGGGAGACCATGTAATCCCCCTCCTCCAGGCTCGCAATAATCGCTCTGAGCGATTCCATCTTGAACTTGAACCTTCTGAGATAAGTGTTCAAGGATTTTAAATTTAAGATGGGTCTCACCGAACCGTCTGGTTTCGGTACCACAAACATTGTGGAATAGTAACCCTGTCCATGTTGAAGGAGGGGTATTTTGACAATCACTTGCTGTGAATACAGATTTTGAATAGCCACCAACACTGCCTCCCTGGCAGAGGGAGTTGCCAGTAGGGCAGATTTTAGGAAACGGCGGGGGAAAACGTCTCGAATTCCAGCCTGTACCCCTGAGATACTACTTGAAGGACCCAGGGATCCACCTGTGAGAGAGCCCACTGTGCGCTGAAATTTCTGAGACGGGCCCCCACCGTTCCCGGTTCCGCCTGAGCAGCCCCAGCGTCATGCTGTGGACTTACCGGACGCAGGGGAGGACTTCTGCTCTTGGGAACTAGCTGTGTGCTGCAGCTTTTTTCCCCCTACCTCTGCCCTTCGGCAGAAAGGATGAGCCTCTAGCCCTCTTATTTTTCTGGGGCCGAAAGGACTGTACCTGATAATACGGTGCTTTCTTTTGCTGTGGGGTAGCCTGTGGCAAAAAGGTTGATTTCCCAGCAGTAACTGTGGAAACGAGGTCTGAAAAGGCCCTCCCCAAAAAGTTCCACCCCTTTATAGGGTAAAACTTCCATGTGCCGCTTTGAGTCGGCATCACCTGACCATTGCCTAGTCCATAACCCCCTTCTGGCGGCAATGGACATAGCGCTTATTTTTGATGCCAGCCGGCAAATATCCCTCTGTGCATCACGCATGTATAAGACCGTGTCTTTTATATGCTCAATCATCAGCAAAATATTGTCCCTATCCATGGTATCAATGTTTTCCGACAGGGAATCTGACCACGCAGCTGCAGCACTGCACATCCAAGCTGATGCAATAGCGGGTCTCAATATAATGCCAGTGTGTGTGTATATAGCTTGTAGGGTATTTTCCTGCTTTCTATCAGCAGGTTGTTTTAGGGCGGCCGTATCCGGAGACGGTAGAGCCACCTTCTTTGATAAGCGTGTCAGCGCTTTATCTACCCTAGGGGGTGTTTCCCAACGTGACCTATCCTCTGGCGGGAAAGGGTACGCTGCCATTAACCGTTTAGAAATTATTAATTTCTTATCTGGGGAAGTCCACGCTTCCTCACACACCTCATTTAATTCCTCAGATGCAGGAAAAAATAAGAATTTACTTACCGATAATTCTATTTCTCGTAGTCCGTAGTGGATGCTGGGGACTCCGTAAGGACCATGGGGAATAGCGGCTCCGCAGGAGACAGGGCACAAAAATAAAAGTTTGTCCACTAGGTGGTGTGCACTGGCTCCTCCCCCCATGACCCTCCTCCAAGCCTCAGTTAGGATACTGTGCCCGGACGAGCGTACACAATAAGGAAGGATTTTGAATCCCGGGTAAGACTCATACCAGCCACACCAATCACACTGTACAACCTGTGATCTGGACCCAGTTAACAGCATGATAACAGAGGAGCCTCTGAAAAGATGGCTCACAACAATAATAACCCGATTTTTGTAACAATAACTATGTACAAGTATTGCAGACAATCCGCACTTGGGATGGGTGCCCAGCATCCACTACGGACTACGAGAAATAGAATTATCGGTAAGTAAATTCTTATTTTCTCTGACGTCCTAAGTGGATGCTGGGGACTCCGTAAGGACCATGGGGATTATACCAAAGCTCCCAAACGGGCGGGAGAGTGCGGATGACTCTGCAGCACCGAATGAGAGAACTCCAGGTCCTCCTTAGCCAGGGTATCAAATTTGTAGAATTTTACAAACGTGTTCTCCCCTGACCACGTAGCCGCTCGGCAGAGTTGTAATGCCGAGACCCCTCGGGCAGCCGCCCAAGATGAGCCCACCTTCCTTGTGGAGTGGGCATTTACAGATTTTGGCAGTGGCAGGCCTGCCACAGAATGTGCAAGTTGAATTGTGCTACAAATCCAACGAGCAATCGTCTGCTTAGACGCAGGAGCACCCAGCTTGTTGGGTGCATACAGTATAAACAGCGAGTCAGACTTCCTGACTCCAGCCGTCCTTGAAATATATATTTTCAGGGCTCTGACAACGTCCAACAACTTGGACTCCTCCAAGTCGCTAGTAGCCGCAGGCACCACAATAGGCTGGTTCAGGTGAAACGCTGATACCACCTTAGGGAGAAAATGCAGACGAGTCCGCAGTTCTGCCCTGTCCGAATGGAAAATCAGATATGGGCTTTTGTAAGATAAAGCCGCCAACTCTGACACTCTCCTGGCCAAAGCCAGGGCCAGTAGCATGGTCACTTTCCATGTGAGATATTTCAAATCCACAGATTTGAGTGGTTCAAACCAATGAGATTTGAAAAATTCCAAAACTACATTGAGATCCCACGGTGCCACTGGAGGCACAACCGGGGGCTGTATATGTAGTACTCCCTTGACAAAGGTCTGGACTTCAGGAACTGAAGCCAATTCTTTCTGGAAGAAAATCGACAGGGCCGAAATTTGAACCTTAATGGATCCCAATTTGAGGCCCATAGACAATCCTGTTTGCAGGAAGTGTAGGAATCGACCCAGTTGAAATTCTTCCGTCTGGGCCCTCCGGGCCTCACACCACGCAACATATTTTCTCCAAATGCGGTGATAATGCTGTGCGGTCACCTCCTTCCTGGCTCTAATCAGGGTAGGGATGACTTCCTCCGGAATGCCTTTTTCCTTCAGGATCCGGCGTTCAACCGCCATGCCGTCAAACGCAGCCGCGGTAAGTCTTGGAATAGACAGGGTCCCTGCTGAAGCAGGTCCCTTCTTAGAGGTAGAGGCCACGGATCTTCCGTGAGCATCTCTTGAAGTTCCGGGTACCAAGTCCTTCTTGGCCAATCCGGAGCCACGAGTATCGTTCTTACGCCCCCTTGGTGTATAATTCTCAATACCTTGGGTATGAGAGGCAGAGGCGGAAACACATACACCGACTGGTACACCCATGGTGTTACCAGAGCGTCCACAGCTATTGCCTGAGGGTCTCTCGAACTGGCGCAATACCTGTCCAGTTTTTTGTTGAGGCGGGACGCCATCATGTCCACCATTGGTTTTTCCCAACGGATCACCAGCATGTGGAAGACTTCTGGATGAAGTCCCCACTCTCCCGGGTGAAGGTCGTGTCTGCTGAGGAAGTCTGCTTCCCAGTTGTCCACTCCCGGAATGAACACTGCTGACAGTGCTATCACATGATTTTCCGCCCAGCGAAGAATCCTTGCAGCTTCTGCCATTGCCCTCCTGCTTCTTGTGCCGCCCTGTCTGTTTACGTGGGCGACTGCCGTGATGTTGTCTGACTGGATCAACACCGGCTGACCCTGAAGCAGAGGTTTTGCCAGGCTTAGAGCATTGTAGATTGCTCTTAGCTCCAGAATATTTATGTGAAGAGACGTCTCCAGGCTCGACCACACGCCCTGGAAGTTTCTTCCCTGTGTGACTGCTCCCCAGCCTCTCAGGCTGGCATCCGTGGTCACCAGGACCCAGTTCTGTATGCCGAATCTGCAGCCCTCTAACAGATGAGCACTCTGCAACCACCACAGAAGAGACACCCTTGTCCTCGGAGACAGGGTTATCCGCTGATGCATCTGAAGATGCGAACCGGACCATTTGTCCAGCAGATCCCACTGGAAAGTTCTTGCGTGGAATCTGCCGAATGGAATCGCTTCGTAAGAAGCCACCATTTTTCCCAGGACTCTAGTGCATTGATGCACAGACACCTTTCCTGGTTTTAGGAGGTTCCTGACAAGTTCGGATAACTCCCTGGCTTTCTCCTCCGGAAGAAACACCTTTTTCTGAACAGTGTCCAGAATCATCCCTAGGAACAGCAGACGTGTTGTCGGGATCAGCTGGGATTTTGGAATATTTAGAATCCACCCGTGCTGTTGCAGCACTACTTGGGAAAGTGCTACTCCGACCTCTAGCTGTTCTCTGGACCTTGCCCTTATCAGGAGATCGTCCAAGTAAGGGATAATTAATACGCCTTTTCTTCGAAGAAGAATCATCATTTCGGCCATTACCTTGGTAAAGACCCGGGGTGCCGTGGACAATCCAAACGGCAGCGTCTGAAACTGATAGTGACAGTTTTGTACCACGAACCTGAGGTACCCTTGGTGTGAAGGGCAAATTGGGACATAGAGGTAAGCATCCTTGATGTCCAAGGACACCATAAAGTCCCCTTCTTCCAGATTCGCTATCACTGCTCTGAGTGACTCCATCTTGAACTTGAACTTTTGTATGTACATGTTCAAGGACTTCAGATTTAGAATAGGTCTCCCCGAGCCGTCCGGCTTCGGTACCACAAACAGCGTGGAATAATACCCCTTTCCCTGTTGTAAGAGGGGTACCTTGACTATCACCTGCTGAGAATACAGCTTGTGAATGGCCTCCAAAACCGTCGCCCTGTCGGAGGGAGACGTTGGTAAAGCAGACTTCAGGAACCGGCGAGGGGGAGACGTCTCGAATTCCAAGCTGTAACCCTGAGATACTACCTGCAGGATCCAGGGGTCCACTTGCGAGTGAGCCCATTGCGCGCTGAAATTCTTGAGACGACCCCCCACCGCACCCGAGTCCGCTTGTAAGGCCCCAGCGTCATGCTGAGGACTTTGCAGAAGCGGGGGAGGGCTTCTGCTCCTGGGAAGGAGCTGCTTGCTGCAGTCTCTTACCCTTTCCTTTGCCTCGGGGCAGATATGGATGGCCTTTTGCCCGCTTGTTCTTATGGGAACGAAAGGGCTGCGGCTGAAAAGACGGCGTCTTTTTCTGCTGGGAGGTGACCTGAGGTAAAAAGGTGGATTTTCCGGCTGTAGCCGTGGCCACCAAGTCCGATAGACCGACCCCAAATAACTCCTCCCCTTTATACGGCAAAACTTCCATATGCCGCTTGGAATCCGCATCACCTGACCACTGTCGCGTCCATAAACTTCTTCTGGCAGAAATGGACAGCGCACTTACCCTTGATGCCAGAGTGCAAATATCCCTCTGTGCATCTCGCATATAAAGAAAAGCATCCTTTAAATGCTCTATAGTCAATAAAATATTGTCCCTATCCAGGGTATCAATATTTTCAGTCAGGGACTCCGACCAAGCTACCCCAGCACTGCACATCCAGGCTGACGCGATAGCTGGTCGTAGTATAACGCCAGTATGTGTGTACATACTTTTTAGGGTATTTTCCAGCCTCCTATCCGCTGGCTCCTTGAGGGCGGCCGCATCAGGAGACGGTAACGCCACTTGTTTTGATAAGCGTGTGAGCGCCTTATCTACCCTAGGGGGTGTTTCCCAGCGCGCCCTAACCTCTGGCGGGAAAGGGTATAATGCCAATACCTTTTTTGAAATTAGCAGTTTTTTTATCGGGGGTAACCCACGCTTCATCACACACTTCATTCAATTCATCTGATTCAGGAAAAACTACAGGTAGTTTTTTCACACCCCACATAATACCCCTTTTTGTGGTACTTGCAGTATCAGAAATATGCAACGCCTCCTTCATTGCCGTGATCATGTAACGTGTGGCCCTACTGGAAAATACGTTTGTTTCTTCACCGTCGACACTGGAGTCAGTGTCCGTGTCTGTGTCGACCGACTGAGGTAAATGGGCGTTTTAAAGCCCCTGACGGTGTTTGAGACGCCTGGACAGGTACTAATTGGTTTGCCGGCCGTCTCATGTCGTCAACCGACTTTTGCAGCGTGCTGACACTATCACGTAATTTCATAAATAAAGCCATCCATTCCGGTGTCGACTCCCTAGGGGGTGACATCACCATTACAGGCAATTGCTCCACCTCCACACCAACATCGTCCTCATACATGTCGACACACACGTACCGACACACAGCAGACACACAGGGAATGCTCTAATAGAAGACAGGACCCCACTAGCCCTTTGGGGAGACAGAGGGAGAGTTTGCCAGCACACACCAAAGCGCTATAATTATACAGGGACAACCTTATAATAAGTGTTTCCCTTTATAGCAGCTTAAATATCACAAATATCGCCAAAAAGTGCCCCCCCCCCCCCCTCTGATTTTACCCTGTTTCTGTAATGCAGTGCAGGGGAGAGCCTGGGAGCCTTCCTACCAGCGGAGCTGTGTGGGGAAAATGGCGCGGTGTGCTGAGGAGATAGGCCCCGCCCCCTTTTCGGCGGGCTCTTCTCCCGTTTTTTTCTGGAATCCTGACAGGGGTTAAATACATCCCTATAGCCCAGGGGCTATATGTGATGTATTTTTAGCCAGTATAGGTATGTACATTGCTGCCCAGGGCGCCCCCCCCCCAGCGCCCTGCACCCTCAGTGACCGCAGTGTGAAGTGTGCTGAGAGCAATGGCGCACAGCTGCAGTGCTGTGCGCTACCTTAAAGAAGACTGGGATGTCTTCTGCCGCCGATTTCTGGACCTCTTCTCTCTTCAGCATCTGTAAGGGGGCCGGCGGCACGGCTCCGGTGACCCATCCAGGCTGTACCTGTGATCGTCCCTCTGGAGCTAGTGTCCAGTAGCCTAAGAAGCCCAATCCATCCTGCACGCAGGTGAGTTCGCTTCTTCTCCCCTTAGTCCCGCGTTGCAGTGAGCCTGTTGCCAGCAGGACTCACTGAAAATAAAAAACCTAACAAAAATAAGAATTTACTTACCGATAATTCTATTTCTCGTAGTCCGTAGTGGATGCTGGGGTTCCGAAAGGACAATGGGGAATAGCGGCTCCGCAGGAGACAGGGCACAAAAAGTAAAAGCTTTAGGATCAGGTGGTGTGCACTGGCTCCTCCCCCTATGACCCACCTCCAAGCCTCAGTTAGAATACTGTGCCCGGACGAGCGTACAATAAGGAAGGATTTTGAATCCCGGGTAAGACTCATACCAGCCACACCAATCACACTGTACAACCTGTGATCTGAACCCAGTTAACAGCATGATAACCGCGGAGCCTCTGAAAAGATGGCTCACAACAATAATAACCCGATTTTTGTACAATAACTATGGCCCTCATTCCGAGTTGTTCGCTCGGTATTTTTCATCGCATCGCAATGAAAATCCGCTTAGTACGCATGCGCAATGTTCGCACTGCGACTGCGCCAAGTAACTTTGCTATGAAGAAAGTAATTTTACTCACGGCTTTTTCATCGCTCCGGCGATCGTAATGTGATTGACAGGAAATGGGTGTTACTGGGCGGAAACACGGCGTTTTAGGGGCGTGTGGCTGAAAACGCTACCGTTTCCGGAAAAAACGCAGGAGTGGCCGGAGAAACGGTGGGAGTGCCTGGGCGAACGCTGGGTGTGTTTATGACGTCAACCAGGAACGACAAGCACTGAACTGATCGCACAGGCAGAGTAAGTCTGAAGCTACTCTAAAACTGCTACGAGGTTTGTGATCGCAATATTGCGAATACATCGGTCGCACTTTTAAGATGCTAAGATACACTCCCAGTAGGCGGAGGCTTAGCGTGTGTAACTCTGCTACATTCGCATTGCGACCGATCAACTCGGAATGAGGGCCTATGTACAAGTATTGCAGACAATCCGCACTTGGGATGGGCGCCCAGCATCCACTACGGACTACGAGAAATAGAATTATCGGTAAGTAAATTCTTATTTTCTCTGACGTCCTAGTGGATGCTGGGGTTCCGAAAGGACCATGGGGATTATACCAAAGCTCCCAAACGGGCGGGAGAGTGCGGATGACTCTGCAGTACCGAATGAGAGAACTCCAGGTCCTCCTCAGCCAGGGTATCAATTTTGTAGAATTTTTCAAACTTGTTCTTCCCCTGACCAAGTAGCAGCTCGGCAAAGTTGTAAAGCCGAGACCCCTCGGGCAGCCGCCCAAGATGAGCCCACCTTCCTTGTGGAATGGGCATTTACATATTTTGGCTGTGGCATACCTGCCACAGAATGTGCAAGCTGAATTGTACTACACATCCAGCTAACAATCATCTGCTTAGAAGCAAGAGCACCCAGTTTGTTGGGTGCATACAGGATAACAGCAAGTCAGATTTCCTGACTCCAGCCGACCTGGAAACCTATATTTTCAGGGCCCTGACAACATCCAGCAACTTGGAGTCCTCCAAGTCCCTAGTAGCCGCAGGTACCACAATAAGCTGGTTCAGGTGAAACGCTGACACCACCTTAGGGAGAAACTGGGGACGAGTCCGCAGCTCTGCCCTGTCCGAATGGACAATCAGATATGGCTTTTGTGAGACAAAACCGCCAATTCTGACACTCGCCTGGCCGAGGCCAGGACTAACAGCATGGTCACTTTCCATGTGAGATATATCAAATCCACAGATTTGAGCGGTTTAAAGCAATGTGATTTGAGGAATCCCAAAACTACGTTGAGATCCCCCAGTGCCACTGGAGGCACCAAAGGGGGTTGTATATGCAATACTCCCTTGACAAACTTCTGGACTTCAGGAACTGAAGCCAATTCTTTCTGGAAGAAAATCGACAGGCCGAAATTTGAACCTTAATGGACCCCAATTTGAGGCCATATACACTCCTGTTTGTAGGAAATGTAGGAATTGACCGAATTGAAATTCTTCCTTGGGGCCTTCCTGGCCTCATACCATGGAACATATTTTCACCGAAGCGGTGATAATGTTGTGCGGTCACCTCCTTCCTGGCTCTGACCAGGGTAGGGATGACCTCTTCCGGAATGCCTTTTTCCCTTAGGATCCGGCGTTCAACCGCCCCGCTGTCAACGCAGCTGCGGTAAGTCTTGGAACAGATATGATTCTTGCTGAATCAAGACCCTTCTTATTATCTCTTGAAGTTCCGGGTACCAAGTCCTTCTTGGCCAATCCGGAGCCACGAGTATAGTTCTTACTCCTCTCCGTCCTATAATTCTCAGTACCCTGGGTATGAGAGGCAGAGGAGGGAACACATACACCGACTGGTACACCCACGGTGTTACCAGAGCGTCCCAGCTATTGCCTGAGGGTCTCTTGACCTGGCGCTTCAGGTGGGACGCCATAATGACCACCTTTGGTCTTTCCCAACGGTTCACAATCATGTGGAAACTTCCAGATGAAGTTCCCACTTTCCCGGGTGGAATTCATTCCTGCTGAGGAAATCTGGTTCCCAGTTGTCCACTCCCGGAACGAACACTGCTGACAGTGTTATCACATGATTTTTCGCCCAGCGAAGAATCCTTGCTGCCATCGTCCTCCTGCTTCTTGTGCCGCCCAGTCTGTTTACGTGGGCGACTGCCATGATGTTGTCCGACTGGATCAGCACCGGTTGTCTTTGAAGCAGAGGTCTTCCTAGGCTCAGAGCATTGTAAATTGCCCTTAGCCCCAGTATATTTATGTGGAGAGAAGTCTCCAGACTTGACCACACTCCTTGGAAATTTCTTCCCTGTGTGACTGTTCCCCAGCCTCTCAGGCTGGCATCCGTGGTCACCAGAACACAGTCCTGAATGCTGAATGTGCTGTCCTCTAGAAGATGAGCACTCTGCAGCCCCCACAGGAGAGACACCCTTGTCCTTGGAGACAGGATTATCCGCTGATGCATCTGAAGATGCGATCTGGACCATTCGTCCAGCAAATCCCCCTGAAATTTTTTTGCGTGAGATCTGCCGAAAGGAATCGCTTCGTAAGAAGCCACCATTTTTCCCAGGACTCCTGTGCACTGATGCACTGATACCTGGCCTGGTTTTAGGAGGTTTCTAGCTCGGATAGCTCCCTGGCTTTCTCCTCCGGGATAAACACCTTTTTTCTGGACTGTGCCCAGAATCATTCCTAGGAACAGCAGACGTATCGTCGGAAAACAGCTGCGATTTTTGGAATATTTAGAATCGACCCGTGCTGTCGTAGAACTACTTTAGATAGTTCTATTCCGACCTCCAACTGTTCTCTGGACCTTGCCCTTCTCAGGCCATCGTCCAATTACGGGATAATTAAGACGCCTTTTTCTTTGAAGAAGAATCATCTTTCCGGCCATTACCTTGGTAAAGACGCGGTGTGCCGTGGACAATTCAACGGCAGCGTCTGAAACTGATAGTGACAGTTCTGTACCACGAACCTGAGGTACCCTTGTTGAGAAGGGCAAATTTGGACATGGAGGTAATCCTTGATGTCCAGGGACACCATATAGTCCCCTTTTTTCCGGTTCGCTATCACTGCTCTGAGTGACTCCATCTTGATTTGAACCTTTGTATGTAAGTGTTCAAAGATTTCAGATTTATAATATGTCTCACCGAGCCGTCTGGCTTCAGTACCACAATATAGTGTGGAAAAATAATACCCTTTTCCTTGTTGTAGGAGGGGTACTTTGATTATCACCTGCTGGAAATACAGCTTGTGAATTGTTTCCAATACTGCCTCGCTGTCGGAGGGAGACGTTGGTAAAGCAGACTTCAGGAACCTGCGAGGAGAAAAACGTCTCGAATCTCCAATCTGTACCCCTGGGATACTACTTGTACGATCCAGGGGTCCACTTGCGAGTGATCCCACTGCGCGCTGAGACTCTTGAGACGACCCCCCACCTCACCTGAGTCCGCTTGAACGGCCCCAGCGTCATGCTGAGGACTTGGCAGACGCGGGGGAGGGCTTCTGTTCCTGGGAAGGGGCTGCCTGCTGCAGTCTACTTCCCTTTCCTCTATCCCTGGGCAGATATGAGTGGCCTTTTGCCCGCTTGCCCTTATGGGAACGGAAGGATTGAGGCTGAAAAGACGGTGTCTTTTTCTGCTGAGATGTGACTTGGGGTAAAAAGGTTGGATTTCCCAGCTGTTGCCGTGGCCCCCCGGTCCGATGGACCGACCCCAAAGTACCTCCTCCCCTTTATACGGCAATACTTCCATGTGCCGTTTGGGATCTGCATCACCTGACCACTGTCGTGTCCATAAACATCTTCTGGCAGATATGGACAACGCACTTATCTTGATGCCAGAGTGCAAAAATCCCTCTGTGCATCTCGCATATATATAGAATACATCCTATTAAATGCTCTATATCAATAAAATATTTTCAGTCAGGGAATCCGACCAAGCCACCCCAGCACTGCACCTCCAGGCTGAAGCGATCGCTGGTCGCAGTATAACCACCGTATGTGTGTATATACTTTTTAGGATATTTTTCCAGCTTCCTATCAGCTGGCTCCTTGAGGGCGGCCGTATCTGGAGACGGTAACGCCACTTGATAAGCGTGTGAGCGCCTTATCCACCCTAAGGGGTGTTTCCCAACGCGCGCTAACTTCTGGTGGGAAAGGGTATAACGCCAATATTTGCTATCGGGGTAAACCCACGCATCATCACACACTTCATTTTATTTTATCTGATTCAGGAAAAACTACGGTTAGTTTTTTCACTCCCACATAATACCCTTTCTTGTGGTACTTGTAGTATCAGAAATATGTAACACCTCCTTCATTGCCCTTAACATGTAACGTGTGGCCCTAATAATGAATACGTTTGTTTCTTCACCGTCGACACTGGATTCAGTGTCCGTGTCTGTGTCGACCGACTGAGGTAAATGGGCGTTTTAAAGCCCCTGACGGTGTTTTTGAGACGCCTGGAAAGGTACTAATTGGTTTGCCGGCCGTCTCATGTCGTCAACCGAACTTGCAGCGTGTTGACATTATCACGTAATTCCCTAAATAAGCCATCCATTCCGGTGTCGACTCCCTAGAGAGTGACATCACCTTACAGGCAATTGCTCCGCCTCCTCACCAACATCGTCCTCATACATGTCGACACACACGTACCGACACACAGCACACACACCGGGAATGCTCTGATAGAGGACAGGACCCCACTAGCCCTTTGGGGAGACAGAGGGAGAGTTTGCCAGCACACACCAAAACGCTATCATTTTACAGGGACAACCTTATATAAGTGTTTTTCCCTTATAGCATCTTAATATATATACATATCGCCAAATTAGTGCCCCCCCTCTCTGTTTTAACCCTGTTTCTGTAGTGCAGTGCAGGGGAGAGCCTGGGAGCCTTCCCTCCAGCCTTTCTGTGAGGGAACATGGCGCTGTGTGCTGAGGAGAATAGGCCCCGCCCCCCTTTTCGGCGGGCTTCTTCTCCCGTTTTTCTGATAGTCTGGCAGGGGTTAAATACATCCATATAGCCCCAGGGACTATATGTGATGTATTTTTTGCCATTATAGGTACTTTCATTGCTGCCCAGGGCGCCCCCCCCAGCGCCCTGCACCCTCAGTGACCGTTGGTGTGAAGTGTGCTGAGAGCAATGGCGCACAGCTGCCGTGCTGTGCGCTACCTTAAGAAGACTGGGAAGTCTTCAGCCGCCGATTTCTGGACCTCTTCTCTCTTCAGCATCTGCAAGGGGGCCGGCGGCGCGGCTCCGGTGACCATCCAGGCTGTACCTGTGATCGTCCCTCTGGAGCTAGTGTCCAGTAGCCTAAGAAGCCAATCCATCCTGCACGCAGGTGAGTTCACTTCTTCTCCCCTAAGTCCCGCGTTGCAGTGAGCCTGTTGCCAGCAGGACTCACTGAAAATAAAAAACCTAACAAAACTTTTACTCTAAGCAGCTCTTTAGGAGAGCCACCTAGATTGCACCCTTCTCGGCCGGGCACAAAAACCTAACTGAGGCTTGGAGGAGGGTCATAGGGGGAGGAGCCAGTGCACACCACCTGATCCTAAAGCTTTTACTTTTTGTGCCCTGTCTCCTGCGGAGCCGCTATTCCCCATGGTCCTTTCGGAACCCCAGCATCCACTAGGACGTCAGAGAAACTTTTATTCTAAGCAGCTCTTTAGGAGAGCCACCTAGATTGCACCCTTCTCGGCCGGGCACAAAAACCTAACTGAGGCTTGGAGGAGGGTCATGGGGGGAGGAGCCAGTGCACACCACCTAGTGGACAAACTTATTTTTGTGCCCTGTCTCCTGCGGAGCCGCTATTCCCCATGGTCCTTACGGAGTCCCCAGCATCCACTTAGGACGTCAGAGAAACTACAGGCAGTTTTTTCTCACCAAACATAATACCCTTTTTTGTGGTACCTGGGGTATCAGAGATGTGTAATACATTTTTCATTGCCTCAATCATGTAGTGGGTGGATCTATTGGAGGGTACACTCGTCTCATCATCGTCGACACTGGAGTCGGTATCCGTGTCGACATCTATATCTGTCATCTGAGGTAGCGGGCGTTTTACAGCCCCTGATGACATTTGAGACGCTTGGACAGGCACAAGCCGAGTAGCCGGCTGTCCTATGTCGTCAAACCATTTATGCACCAGAGCGCTATATATCACAGCGATATCACCTATAAAAACGTGTTTTCCCCTATAGCTGCAGAATATATTTATATTGCGCCTAATTTGTGCCCCCCCTCTCTTTTTAACCCTTTTCTGTAGTGCAGGACTGCAGGGGAGAGCCAGGGAGCTTCCTTCCAGCGGAGCTGTGAGGGAAAAATGGCGCCAGTGTGCTGAGGGAGAAGGCCCCGCCCCTTTTTCGGCTGGCTTTCTCCCGCTATTGTAAAAGTTTTGGCAGGGGTTAATATACACCTATATAGCCTCTGGGGTTATATATGGTGCCAGTTTGCCAGCCAAGGACGTCAGAGAAACACAAGGCGTGCCCCCACCCGATCGTACTCCCGCATGGGAGCCCCAGCGTCATGCTGAGGGTTTAGCAGTAGCAGCCACTGACTTCTGCTCCTGTGAGCCTGCTGGTGTTGTACGTTTTCTACCCCTTCCTGTAAAGAAGGGGGGTACCTTTTGCCTTTTTGTGCCTGTTATTCTGAAAGTACTGCATGGTATGAGAAGGATACTCGTTCTTAAGGGGGACAGCTGCGGAAGGCAAAAAAAACAGACTTGCCTGATGTAGTCGTGGAAATCATGGCATCCAGCTTATCAAAGAGGGCCTCCCCATTGTAAGGGAGCGCCTCAATATTCCTTTGATTCCACATCAGCATTCCATTGGCGAATCCATAATGCCCTGCGGCCTCAAATCGCCATAGCTGAGGCTCTTGAACCCAGGAAACAAATATCCTTCATCTTCTCAACTAAGTAACCTGCAGCATCTTTGATATGACTGAGAATTAGGACCAAGTCATCCTTATCAACTGTGTCTGTATTAACTAGTAAGTTGTCTGCCCATGGTTCCACAGCGTTACCCAGCCACGCACAAGCAATGGTGGGCCTGAGTAACGTACCATTAGCGGTATATATGGATTTTATTGTCGTCTCTAATTTACGGTCAGCAGGATCCTTTAAAGAAGCTGACCCTGGGACAGGCAGACGATTTTCCTAGACAGTCTAGAAACTGAGGTGTCCACCATTGGGGGTGTCTCCCACTTGTGCCCGTCTTCCTCAGGGAAAGTGTACGCTACACGTATCCTTCTGGGAATAGTAAATTTCCTTTCGGGGTTAGACCAGGCGTCCTCAAAGAATGCATTCAGATCCTTTGAGGAAAAGTCACCACCTCTTTCTTATTCAATCTAAAATAATCCTTTTGCAGATGTTGTATCGGTAGATTTTATAGCGACTATCATACATTGAATGCTCTTTGCTAATTTTGGGTCTACCCCTCTCAAATCCCCAGTGTCGGCTTCCGTGTTGGAATCTGTGTCCCCTTGCATTATCTGGGCCAGAGACCTTTTCTGGGAACTGGATGGGACCCGAGTGGATGATATGGAGGGGTCAGCAAACAGTGCATCCACCACAGACTGCCTCCAATATATCTGTTGCTCAGAGTCAGAGAATTTCTGTGCAATCATGGAAATATAATTTTGCAACTTTCTCACCCACTCCGGCTCCTTCTGATATTACCCTCTTGTGCCTCTAAACTGGGTTCCAGCGGTGAAGACTCCCCCCCCCCCCCCCCCCTTCCCATGTCTGACATGATACACGCGTGTATACACACACACACACACACACACACACACACACACACACACACACACACACACACAGACCCCTCTCACACCGGAGACCGGAGAGCTATCGGGGACAGACACACACTGATGCCTGTCAGAGAAACACAAAGGGATTTGCCAGTTCACACACTGCTCCCTCTATAATGTGCAATACACACTATTAGCGCATAATCAACCTGATTAGTTACACTCCTTCCCCCCTATAACATCCTGGTACTTGAGGAGAAACTGCGCCTGGAACCCCACAGAGAAAAATGGCGTGCAGTGAGTGAACTGTGTCCTCTGAGAAGCTCCGCCCCCTTGCAATGGCACGCTTCGAACACAGAACGGGAATATTTATCCTGGCCCCGAGGGTAGCACAACCTCATGGACAGGGGGGGATGTGTATTATATGCCAGCTAGAGAAAAGGTATTACATGCCGCTCAGAGCGCCCCCCCCACCCCCCGCACTCTTCACCCGTGCTGAGAGACATGGCGAGCAGCGTCCCTGCCGCTGCACTGGTACCTGAAAAGCCGCCAGCGATGATGGAGTACCCTCTCTGCAGGACTCCAGTAATATACTCATCCTTTTTCTGTGTTCTGGCGCTGTTAGGGGGCGGCAGCAGTGCTGCAGGAGTGAACGCTGGCCAGGCTTGAGCTGTGTTCAGTACCCTCAGGATCTAATGGTGTCCTGTCAGCGGAAGCAGAACCATTAACTAATTAAGTTGGTTCTAACGTCCCCCCCACCAAGTCCCACGAAGCAGGGAGGCTGTAAAATAAAAAACCTATCAAAGTATTTTCCAGCAAAGCTCTGTAGAGCTCCACTAGAGTGCGTCCAGTCTCATGGGTACATTTTCTAAACTGAGGTCTGGAGGAGGGGCATAGAGGGAGGAGTCAGTTCACACTATTAAAAAGTCTTAAAGTGCATAAGGCTCCTGCGGAACCGTATATACCCCATGGTACTAAAATGGACCCCAGCATCCTCTAGGACGTAAGCGAAAATAAGATTTTAAAACCTGCCGGTAAATCTTTTTCTCGTAGTCCGTAGAGGATGCTGGGACTCCGTAAGGACCATTGGGAATAGACGGGCTCCGCAGGAGACATGGGCACTTTAAGAAAGACTTTGACTCTGGGTGTTCACTGGGTGTTCACTGGCTCCTCCCTCTATGCCCCTTATCCAGACCTCAGTTAGAGAAACTGCCCAGAGGAGACGGACAGTACGAGGAAAGGAATTTTGTTAATCCAAGGGCAAGATTCATACCAGCCCACACCATCCACACCGTATAACTTGTGATATACTAACCAGTTAACAGTATGAACAAACATAGTCTCGGTCCAAAACCGATGAAACTACAACATAAACAAGAGGTCCTCCTCAGCCAGGGTATCAAACTTATAGAACTTTGCAAAGGTGTTTGACCCCGACCAAGTAGCTGCTCGGCACAACTGTAGTGCCGAGACCCCTCGGGCAGCCGCCCAAGAAGAGCCCACCTTCCTAGTGGAATGGGCCTTAACCGATTTTGGCAACGGCAAACCTTCCGTAGAATGCGCCTGCTGAATCGTGTTACAGATCCAGCGAGCAATAGTCTGCTTTGAAGCAGGAGCGCCAATCTTGTTGGCCGCATATAGAACAAACAAAGCTTCTGTCTTCCTGACCCTAGCTGTTCTGGCCACATCAAGAGACTCGGAATCCTCCAAGTCACGCGTAGCCACAGGCACTACAATAGGTTGGTTCATATGAAAAGATGAGACCACCTGAGGAAGGAAGTGAGGACGAGTCCTCAATTCCGCCCTATCCACATGAAAAACCAGATAGGGACTTTTATGTGACAAAGCCGCCAATTCCGAAACTCGCCTTGCTGAAGCTAAGGCCAGCAACATGACCACCTTCCAAGTGAGGTACTTCAACTCCACCGCGTTGAGTGGTTCAAACCAATGTGACTTAAGGAAACTTACCACGTTTTAGGTCCCAAGGTGCCACCGGAGGTACAAACGGGGGCTGAATATGCAGTACTCCCTTCACAAATGTCTGAACTTCAGGAAGAGAAGCAAATACCTTTTGAAAGAAAATGGATAAAGCCGAAATTTGTACCTTTATGGATCCTAATTTTAGGCCCAAATTCACTCCAGTTTGAAGGAAGTGAAGGAGACCGCCCAAATGGAATTCTTCCGTAGGAGTATTTCTGGCCTCACACCAAGAAACATATTTTCTCCATATGCGGTGATAATGTTTCGATGTCACGTCCTTCCTAGCCTTAATCAGGGTAGGAATGACCTCCTCCGGAATACCTTTTTCCGCTAGGATCCGGCGTTGAACCACCATGCGGTCAAACGCAGCTGCGGTAAGTCTTGGAACATACAGGGCCCCTGTTGCAGAAGGTCCTGTCGTAGAGGAAGAGGCCACGGATCTTCTGTGAGCAACTCCTGCAAATCCGGATACCAAGTCCTTCGTGGCCAATCCGGAGCAACGAAGATTGTTCTCGCTTCTCTTCGTCTTATTATTCTCAACACCTTGGGTATGAGAGGAAGAGGAGGGAACACAGACCGACCTGAACACCAAAGGCGTCACCAGGGCGTCTACCGCCACCGCCTGAGGGTCCCTTGACCTGGCCCAATACCGCTTTAGCTTTTTGTTGAGACGGGACGCCATCATGTCTATTTGGGGCAGTCCCCACTGACCCACGATCTGTGCGTAGACTTCCTGATGAAGTCTCCACTCTCCCGAATGCAGATCGTGTCTGCTGAGGAAGTCCGCTTCTCAGTTGTCCACTCCCAGAATGAACACTGCCGACAGTGCGCTTACATGACCTTCCGCCCAGCGAAGAATCCTGGTGGCTTCTGCCATTGCCACCCTGCTCCTTGTGCCACCTTGGCGGTTTACACGAGCCACTGCTGTGACATTGTCTGACTGAATCAGAACTGGCTTGTTGCGAAGTAATGCCTCCGCTTGACGTAGGGCGTTGTATATGGCCCTCAACTCCAGGACGCTGATGTGGAGACAAGTCTCTAGACTTGACCAGAGACCTTAGAAATTTCTTCCCAGTGTGACTGCTCCCCAACCTTGGATGCTTGCGTCCGTGGTCACCAGGATCCAGTCCTGAATGCCGAACCTGCAGCCCTCTAGGAAGGTGAGCACTGTGTAGCCACCATAGGAGAGATACCCTGGCTCTGGGAGACAGAATGATCCTTTGATGCATTTGTAAATGAGACCCAGACCACTTGTCCAGTAGGTCCCATTGAAAAGTCCTCGCATGGAACCTGCCGAAGGGGATGGCCACTGAAACCTTTTTTTGGCTTCAATAGGTTCTTGACCAGAGCCATGAGCTCCTGAGCCTTTTCCATCGGAAGAAAAACCTTTTTCTGGTCTGTGTCCAGAATCAGGCCCAAAAAGGTCAGACGCGTTGTCGGAACCAGCTGTGACTTCGGAATATTGAGAATCCAGCCGTGTTGCTGTAACGTCTTCACAGACAGTGATACGTTGTCCAGTAACTTCTCTCTAGATCTCGCCTTTATGAGGAGATCATCCAAGTACGGGATAATTGTGACACCTTGCTTGCGCAGGAGCACCAACATCTCCGCCATTACCTTGGTAAAAAGCCTCGGGGCCATGGAAAGCACAAACTGCAACGTCTGAAATTGGTAATGACAGTCCTGTACCGCAAATCTCAGGAACGCCTGATGAGGAGGAAATATCGGAACATGAAGGTATGCATCCTTTATGTCTAGGGAAACCATCCAATCCCCCCCCCCTCCAGGCTGGCGATGACCGCTCTGAGCGATTCCATCTTGAACTTGAACTTTTTTAAGTACAGGTTCAGGGATTTTAAATTCAAAATGGGTCTGACCGAACCGTCCGGTTTCGGTACCACAAACAGGGTTGAGTAATACCCCTTTCGTTGTTGCAGAAGGGGAACCTTGACTATCACCTGTTGAAGATACAATTTTTGAATTGCATTTAACACTAACTCCCTCTCTGAAGGAGAAGCTGGCAGAGCAGACTTGAAAAACCGGCGAGGAGGCACCTCTTCGAATCTCCAGCCTGTATCCCTGAGAAACAATCTCTAGTGCCCAGGGATCCACCCGTGAGTGAACCCAGATGTGGCTGAAAAATCGAAGACGTGCCTCCACTTGAGCTGACTCCACCAGGGAAGCCCTAGCGTCATGCGGTGGATTTTGCAGACGCAGGGGAGGACTTCTGCTCCTGGGAACTAGCTATGTGCAGCTTCTTCCCCTTGCTCTTACTCTGGCAAGAAAGGACGATCCCCGTACCTTTTTGCCTTTATTTGAATGAAAGGACTGCATTTGATAATGAGGCGCCTTCTTAGGTTGCGGGGGAACATAAGGCAAAAAATTTGATTTACCTGCCGTAGCAGTAGAGACAAGGTCCGAGAGGCCTTCTCCAAACAACTCTTCCGCCTTGTAAGGCAACGACACCATATGCCGTTTTGAGTCGGCATCCCCTGTCCACTGCCGGGTCCACAAGAGTCGCCTAGCAGAAATATAGCATTTATTCTAGAGCTTAGTAAACAAATGTCCCTTTGAGCATCCCTCATATATAACGCAGCATCTTTTACATACCCTAGGGTCATGAAAATGGTATCCTTATCCAGAGTTTCAATCTCTGCTGATAGGGAATCAGTCCATGCTGCGACAGCACTACAAACCCAGGCCGATGCCATAGCCGGCCTAATAATAGTACCAGAATGCGTGTAAATGGACTTCATGGTAACTTCCTGCTTGCGATCAGCAGCATCTTTGAGGGTAGCAGTATCCTGGGATGGCAGTGCTACCTTTTTTGATAAGCGCGTTAAAGCCTTGTCCACCTTAGGCGAAGATTCCCACCGTATCCCGTCCTTTTGTGGGAAGGGATACGCCATAAGAATCCTGTCTGGAGATTCCCAAGCCTTTTCGCACAATTCACTTAGCTCATATGAGGACGGAAAGGTGACCTCAGGCTCTCTCTCTTTATACATGTGTACCCTCGTGTCAGGTACAGAGGGTTCCTCTGTGATATGCAAAATGTCTTTTATAGCAATAATCATATAACGAATACCCTTAGCCACTTTTGGCTGTAATTTTGCATCCTCATAAATCGACACTGGAATCTGAATCCGTGTCGGTATCTGTGTCAGTGATTTGGGGTAATGTGCGCTTCTGAGACCCGGAAGGTCCCGGTGCCACTGGGACAGGCATGGTCTGACTACCTGCCTGTTCCCTAGCCTCAGCCTTGTCTAATCTCTGATGTAATAAATTTACATTAGCACAGTCCGGTGTCAGCGCTGCCGACGGCTACCTGACATTCATGCACTCCCCCTTAGGTGAGCCTTCAGCGTCAAACATGTCGACACAAACGTACCGACACACTGCACACACACACAGGGAATCTCTTTTCTGAAGACAGGTTCCCCCTAGGCCCTTTGGAGAGACAGAGAGTATGCCAGCACACACCCCAGCGCTATAACCCAGAAAAAAAAAAAAAAAAAGATTTTGGTACTTACCGATAAATCCATTTCTCTGAATCCTCTAGGGGACACTGGAGTCCTATACAGTAGGGGGTGTGAAGCTTGCAACCGGAGGTGTGGCACAATCTAAAATTAGCATAGTCTGCACAGCCGGTTCCTCCCCCTTCACATCCCTCATCCCTCAGTTTGGAAAATTTGACTGAGAGAATAGGACATGACACTTGAGCACATGGCGAGGAACCGAACCGTTCAACCTACCAAACAGCATCCAATAACTTCTAACTTGAAAATCAACGCTGTTTGGACAAACTTTGTAAAATCCATATTAGGCACAGAGCCACAATGTGTTTTGATCCTATGACCTTGTTTGGCAAAGTCCAGGGACTAACTACGTGAGTCACAAGAGTCCTTTGAACAGGAAATGTGAACCCAGCAGACGGACAGCACCGAGGCGGGCGTCCAGTGTCCCCTAGAGGATTCAGAGAAATGGATTTATCGGTAAGTACCAAAATCCTCTTTTCTCTTTCATCCACTAGGGGACACTGGAGTCCTATACAGTAGGGGACGTACCAAAGTTATCCCCCAGAGAGGGAGTGCTGTATGTGGCCTGCTAAACCAAACGTCCGAACTTAGAATCTTCGGACGCAAAGGTATCAAACTTTTAAACTTTCGCGAACGTGTGGACTGAGGACCACGTCGCCGCTCTGCAAGGTTAAGTGGTAGAAAAACCTCTGGCAGCCGCCACGGAGGCACCCACCGATCGGGTAGTATGAGCAACCGTTTGTACCGGAACCTGTGTACCACAGGAAATATAAGCTTGCCGAATGGCAAATCTAAAGACTGCTTAGAAGCCGGCCAAACCTTCTTTGGCCCATATAAAAGGACAAACAAATGTCCGACTTCCTGAAAGATGACGTACCGTGTACGTACACCCGCAAAGCTCGAACAAAATCCAAGGACACATCCCCATCCGCGAGACAATGGAAAGATGGGACCACAATTCGCTGGTTTACATGAAACCCTGAAACAACCTTAGGAAGGAAATCCGCCCTTGTACGGACTTCCGCTCGATCTTCATGAAAAAGAGGGCTTTATCCTTAGAACCCCCTATAAAAAGGGTTGAACCCCTGTCAAGAATGCCAACCGCTGTTGAAAAAGGATGGCAAGAGGCAACACTTGAACCTTCAGAGATCCCAGCCGCAGACCTAACTCTAGGCCGGCCGGAAGGAAAAGTAAAAGCTTTGATAAGTGGAAGTTCGTCGAATTTCACCCACGTTCTTGACACCAGTCCAAGTACCTCTTCCTTGTATGGCTTTGACCGGTTTCCTAGCGGCAATCATCGTATGAATGGCCGTTCTTAGTGTCCCTCTGTCTTTTAAGATCCGGGTTTCAACCGCCACGCCTTTAAACGCAGCCCGTCCAGGTCTGGGTGTTGAAACGGTCCCTGAGATAGCAGGTTCTCTCTGAGGTAACCGTCAAGGATCTTCCGCTAGTAACCCTCGCAGGCCTGTGCAGCACTCCTGCAAGGGCCAATCTGGTGCGATTATAATCGCCCACACTCGTTCTCGTTTAACCCTTTTCAGAACCCTGGGTATGAGTTGGAAAAGTGGGAAAATGTAAACCTTCCTGTAACACCAAGGAAGAGTTAATGCGTTCACTCCTTCTGCTGGATCACTTATCCTGGACACACATCTGGGCAGCTGATGTTATTGCAGAGATGCTATTAGGTCGACTTGAGGTAGACCCCATTTCTTCACCACCATGTCGAAAATCCGTATACATGTCCTGGTGATTGAGATAATCTACTTCCAAGTATTCCACACCTGGAATGAACACTGCCGAGAGGATGATCTTTCACCTTTCTGCCCACAAGATGTTTGTGGCTTCCTTTAACGCCATCCCGTTCCTTGTTCATCTTTGACGGTTTATGTATGCTATCGTCGTGACATTGTCCGACTGCCTTGTTGACCCATGACTTGGTCTTTGGTTAAGGAAAGCGCATTGTAAACTGCTCTTAGTTCGCAAATGTTTATGGGTAGGCTGCTCTCCAGTAGCGTCCATCTGCTCTGAAACGGATACTCCTCTAAGACGGCACCCCAAACTCTGAGACTGGCGTCTGTTGTCAGGATCCTCTAATCCCAAATGCCGAATCCCTTGCCTGTTGCGAGATTCATGTGCAATGACCACTAAAGTAATAAGGTGCGTATGCGCAGTGGACGTCGGATTTTTCGATGTAGAAACCAGAGTGACCCTGCTCACTGAGCAATGAGGTCCCTCTGTAATGGTCGGGAATGAAGTCTGCCGTGCTGGAGAGCTTCGAAAGACGCCACCGTCTTTCCGAGAAATGACACACAGAGGTGTAGAAAAACCGTTTGTGAGCTCAGTACCTGAGCCACTAACCTCTGTAGGTTCTGCACCTTGTTCTCTGGTAGGAATACTCTCAATTGTACCGTGTCCAAGATGAGACCGATGAACTGAATCCGTTGAGTTGGCATGAGGTTGGATCTTTGGAAATTCACAATCCCCCCATGTTGAATGAGAAATGGATGAGATGTCTGAACATGCCTGATCAACTGTTCTCGAGAGGATGCCTTGATTAGCATGTCGTCTAGATAAGGCTAATCCTGACCCTCAATAGTCCCGATTCTGCAATGATGATTGCCATGATCTTCGGTAAAGATTCTTGGGGCCGATGAGAGACAGAACGGCAATGGCCCTGAATTGGGAGTGATCCGTCAGCAGTGCGAACCACAAGTAAGTCTGGTTAAGGGCCCCGAATGGGATATGCAGATATGCATGTTCTAAGCCTGCAATGATCGACTGGATTGATTCCAGCTAGAATATGTATACCCTTATAAACCGGTTTAAAACTTTTAAATTGAGTATCGGCCTGACCGTCCCGACTGGTCTTGGCACGACACGATTGGATTAGAAAACCGTTCCTCTCTGAGAGGCGGGAACCGGAATAATGACCTCTGACCGTAGCAATATTTCAATTGCTGGCAGTAACGCCTTTGCTTTCTGAGGGCACCGAGGCAATCCCCTTGTAAAAAAACTGACTCTCAGTCTCTGTGGTAAATCCAGTCTGTAGAGAGATTAGGTCGTTTATCCAAAGTCCTGGTGAGGTGTAGACCCAGATGTACCGAAAACCTCCCAGACTTTCGCCCATCAAGGGGGATCCCAGGTGAGACGGGAGACCGTCCTGCCATGGTCTTGTCAGCAGTTTTATCCTGCTTTCTGGCTGCTGCCCGAGAGCAACCTCTACCTCCGCCCCCACGCACTTGTGTACCGAAATTTCTTCCTCGGGCTTGCAAGTACTGCGATCTAAAGGAATTACACGCTGGTCTCAAATAACCTCTCCTAACTTGTGGAGTGGCTCCAGTATAAGGAGTAGACAGAAAAGTGGACGTCCCTGCTGTAGTTTGCGAAATCCACTTGTTCAACTCTGGACCGAAAAGCATCTCACCCTCCAAGGGAAAGTATTCTACCGCCCCTTGGTGCCAGAGTCTCCACGCCATTCTCTGTCCGTCTAGTCGATATGGCTGATGCAGAGATGCGCGATGCCATCCTGCGAATATCTTGAATATGCTCCGCCCGTTGGATAATTTCTTCCAAGCCATTTTCCCTCTCCATAGCCTGTACTATACGTCCAGACCATGCTCCCATGGTCTTGTTAACCGAAGCGCAGACAACCGTAGGTTTCTGTGCTGCACCGGCAACAAAACTTTACTTTAAAGCTGTGTCAACCTCTTAAGGTCGTTACATTAGGTAATGGTAAGATTGTCCTTTCCGGCAACCGTCCTAGGAAAACATCCACAACCGGCGGAGTCTCCCACTTATCCATTACACCCTTAGGTAGGGGATAAGTTACTGGAAACCCTGTTGGGAAACTTTAAAGAGTTTGTCAGGTTGCTTCCAAGCCTCCTCCATCTGAGATTGGAGGGATTTAGGAATGGGAAACGCTGCTGAAAGCGACTTTTGGGATTCGAGCCATTTGAATGTTCTGGCTCCTTTACTTATTCTACCTTACCATGTAGGATCTCCGTCACTGTTTCGATTAAAAAATCAAGACCTGAGATTGCCGTGTCCTCTTTTGGAAAGTCGGCTTCTAGGTTAAAATAAGAATTTACTCACCGGTAATTCTATTTCTCGTAGTCCGTAGTGGATGCTGGGAACTCCGAAAGGACCATGGGGAATAGCGGGCTCCGAAGGAGGCTGGGCACTCTAGAAAGATTTATGACTACCTGGTGTGCACTGGCTCCTCCCACTATGACCCTCCTCCAAGCCTCAGTTAGGACACTGTGCCCGGACGAGCGTACACAATAAGGAAGGATTTTGAATCCCGGGTAAGACTCATACCAGCCACACCAATCACACCGTACAACTCGTGATACTATATCCAGTTTGACAGTATGAAAACAACTGAGCCTCTCAACAGATGGCTCAACAATAACCTGATTTAGTTAACACTAACTATGTACAAGTATTGCAGATAAACCGCACTTGGGATGGGCGCCCAGCATCCACTACGGACTACGAGAAATAGAATTACCGGTGAGTAAATTCTTATTTTCTCTGACGTCCTAGTGGATGCTGGGAACTCCGAAAGGACCATGGGGATTATACCAAAGCTCCCAAACGGGCGGGAGAGTGCGGATGACTCTGCAGCACCGAATGAGAGAACTCAAGGTCCTCCTCAGCCAGGGTATCAAATTTGTAGAATTTAGCAAACGTGTTTGCCCCTGACCAAGTAGCTGCTCGGCAAAGTTGTAAAGCAGAGACCCCTCGGGCAGCCGCCCAAGATGAGCCCACCTTCCTTGTGGAATGGGCATTTACAGATTTTGGCTGTGGCAGGCCTGCCACAGAATGTGCAAGCTGAATTGTACTACAAATCCAACGAGCAATAGTCTGCTTAGAAGCAGGAGCACCCAGCTTGTTGGGTGCATACAGGATAAACAGCGAGTCAGATTTTCTGACTCCAGCCGTCCTGGAAACATATTTTCAGGGCCCTGACAACGTCTAACAACTTGGAGTCCTCCAAGTCCCTAGTAGCCGCAGGCACCACAATAGGCTGGTTCAGGTAAAACGCTGACACCACCTTAGGGAGAAACTTGGGACGAGTCCTCAATTCTGCCCTATCCATATGGAAAATCAGATAAGGGCTTTTACCAGATAAAGCCGCCAATTATGATACTCGCCTGGCCGAAGCCAAGGCCAATAACATGACCACTTTCCACGTGAGATATTTCAGATCCACGTTTTTTAGTGGCTCAAACCAATGTGAGTTTAAGAAACTCAACACCACGTTGAGATCCCAAGGTGCCACAGGAGGCACAAACGGGGCTGAATATGCAGCACTCCTTTTACAAATGTCTGAACTTCAGGTACTGAAGCTAGTTCTTTTTGAAGGAAAATCGACAGAGCAGAGATCTGTACCTTAATGGAGCCTAGTTTTAGGCCCATATTAACTCCTGCTTGCAGGAAATGCAGAAATCGACCTAGTTGAAAATCCTCTGTTGGGACCTTTTCGGCCTCACCATGCAACATATTTCCGCCATATGTGGTGATAATGATTTTCCGTAACACCTTTCCTGGCTTTAATAAGCGTAGGAATGACTTCCTCCGGAAAGTCCTTTTCCTTCAGGATCCGGCGTTCAACCGCCATGCCGTCAAACGCAGTCGCGGCAAGTCTTAGAACAAACAGGGCCCCTGCTGCCGCAGGTCCTGTCTGAGCGGCAGAGGCCATGGGTCCTCTGATATAATTTCTTGAAGTTCTGGGTACCAAGCTCTTCTTGGCCAATCCGGAACCACGAGTATCGTTCTTACTCCTCGCCTTCTTATTATTCTCAGTACCTTTGGTATGAGAGGCAGAGGGGAAACCCATAAACCGACTGGTACACCCACGGTGTTACCAGAGCGTCCACAACTATCGCCTGAGGGTCCCTTGACCTGGCGCAATATCTTTTATAGCTTATTGTTGAGGCGGGACGCCATCATGTCCACCTGTGGCCTTTCCCAATGGTGTACAATCCTTTGGAAGACTTCTGGATGAAGTCCCCACTCTCCCAGGTGGATGTCGTGTCTGCTGAGAAGATCTGCTTCCCAGTTGTCCACTCCGGGAATGAACACTGCTGACAGTGCCAACACATGATTTTTCGCCCATCGGAGAATCCTTGTGGCTTCTGCCATCGCCATCCTGCTTCTTGTGTCGCCCTGTTGGTTTACATGGGCGACCGCCGTGATGTTGTCTGATTGGATCAGTACCGGCTAGTTTTGAAGCAGAGGCCTTGCCTGACCCAGGGCAATGTAAATGGCCCTCAGTTCCAGAATATTTATGTGTAGGGAAGTCACCTGACTTGACCAAAGTCCTTGGAAGTTTCTTCCCTGTGTGACTGCCCCCAGCCTCAAAGGCTGGCCTCCATGGTCACTAGGACCTAGTCCTGTATGTTGAACCTGTGGCCCTCCTTAAGATGGGCACTCTGCAGCCACCATAGTAGAGATACCCTGGTCCTTGGAGACAGGGTTATCAGCCGATGCATTTGAAGATGCGATCCGGACCACTTGTCCAACAGGTCCCACTGAAAAGTTCTTGCATGGAACCTGCCGAATGGGATTGCTTCGTAGGAAGCTACCATTTTTCCCAGGACTCGCGTGCAATGATGCACCGATACCCGTTTTGGCTTCAGGAGGTCTCTGACTAGAGATGACAGCTCCTTGGCTTTCTCCTCCGGGAGAAACACTTATTTCTGGTCTGTGTCCAGAACCATCCCCAGGAACAGTAGACGTGTCATAGGAACCAGCTGTGACTTTGGACTGTTTAGATTCCAACCCTGCTGTTGTAGCACTTTCCAAAATAGTGCTACCCCGACTAGCAACTGCTCCTTGGACCTCGCCCTTATAAGGAGATTGTCCAAGTACGGGATAATTAAAACTCCCTTTTTTCGAAGGAGTATCATCATTTCGGCCATTACCCTGGTAAACACCCTCGGTGCCTTGTACAGTCCCAACGGCAGTGTCTGGACTTGGTAATGGTAATCCTGTACCACAAATCTGAGGTACTCCTGGCGAGTATGGAAAATGGGGACATGCAGGTAAGCAACCTTGATGTCCCGGGATACCATGTAATCCCCCTCGTCCAGGCTTGCAATAACCGCCCTGAGCGATTTCCTCTTGAACTTGAATTTTTTTATGTATGTGTTCAAGGATTTTAAATATAAAATGGGTCACACCGAACCATGCGGTTTCGGTACCCCAACCCGTGTGGAATAGTAACCCCGTCCTTGTTGAAGTAGGGGCACCTTGAGTATTACCTGCTGGGAATACAGCTGATTAATTGCCTCTAGTACAGACTCCCTGCCTGAGGGAGTTGTCAGCAAGGCATATTCTAGGAAACGGCTGGGGGGGAGACATCTCGAATTCCAGCTTGTACCCCTGAAATACTACTTGAAAGAAACAGGGATCCACCTGTGAGCGAGCCCACTGATCGCTGAAATTTTTGAGATGGCCCCCCACCGTACCTGGCTACACCTGTGGAGCCCCCGCGTCATGCTGTGGACTCAGAGGAAGCGAGAGAAGAATTTTGATTCTGGGAACCGGCTGACTGGTGCAGCTTTTTCCCTCTTCCCTTGTCTCTGTACAGAAAGGAAGCGCCTTTGACCCGCTTGCTTTTCTGAAGCCGAAAGGACTGTACCTGATAATACAGTGCTTTCTTAGTCTGTGAGGAAACCTGAGGTAAAAATATTTCTTCCCAGCTGTGGCTGTGGATACGAGGTCCCAGAGACCATCCCCAAATAATTCCTCACCCTTATAAGGCAGAATCTCTTTTAAAGTCAGCATCCCCTGTCCAGTGACAGGTCTCTAATACCCTCCTGACAGAATGGACATTACATTCATTTTGGATGCCAGCCGGCAAAATATCCCTCTGTGCATCCCTCATATATAAGACGACGTCTTTAATATGTTCTCATGTTTGACAGGGTCCAGGGACGTGCAGTCAGGGGAGGCAGGGGAGGCAGTGCCTCCCTTGTGATTATTAAAATAATACAAAGAAGATACTTATGACACATATTCTGTGTCATAAGTATTTTATTTATATTATATTAATAATTTTTCAGTTTAAATTGCTGATGAAATGTATTTGTACGGCACCGAGATCGGTGCCTCCTGCTCTCCATTGCGATCGGCCGGAAGCAGGGGGCGGGCAGGGGGCGGGGACAAGCAGAGGGTTGTAAAAGCCCATTGAAAAAACTAATGGAAGCGGCACCTGTCTAAGTGCCGCTGAACTGTAGGGGCGTGCTTTCAGCGTATCTGAAAGCACGCCCATCACTGTGACAGCGGTCATTTTGGCCCCGTCACCACCTACTAGCGCGTAGCTCCTCCCTTCTCCCATGTTCTATCCCCGCTCCACTCCTCACCTGCCCCCGGCTCATAACCACCCGGCTCCCGCATGAATAGCCGCAGGTCACAGCCGCCCGCCGCCGCCGCCAGCCCGGCTCCCGTCCCCCGCCCCACTTACAGCTCACCACGGCCCGGCTTCCGCAAGAAAATCCGCGGCTCCCGCTTGAAAAGCCGCAGTTCACAGCGGCCCAGCCACCCGCCGCCGCCAGCCCGGTTCCCGTCCCCCGCCCCACTGACAGCTCACCACAGCCCGACTCTTGCATCAAAAGCCGCGGCTCACAGCCGCCCGCCAGGCCAGCTCCTGCCCCACTGACAGCTCAGTCTGGAACTAATGGAGGAGAGTGTCAGTGTGGAGACATGTATGTGTGTGTGTGTAAATGTGGCTGCGTGTGTGTGTGACTGTGAGTAGATATGTGGCTATATATGTGTGGCTATTTGAGTATAAGTGGTATAATGTATGTGTGTGTGTGTGTGTGTGTGTGTGTGTGTGTGTGTGTGTGTGTTTGTAAATGTGGCTAGGTGTGTATTTTTATATAAGTAAGTGTATGTATGCGTGTACATGTGTCTTTGTGTGTATACCTGAACTGGGCTGAGTGGGGGGGGAGGGGGGGGGGGGAGTCAATATGATCTTTTTCACCTCCTGGCGTATGGTATTAACTTACGTCCCTGGCCAGCTGCTCACCGCCGCCAGCCACTCACCGCTGTCAGCCACTCAGCCGCAACAAATGGCGGTCAGAAGGACCTCATCGCACCAAAGGACTCCTTATCACCGCCGCTGCCCATGGGTGCCTCCGCCGACCACATTCAGGTAATGTTCCCTTGCCGTCACCCTCTCTCCCTGTCGTTACTGTCCCTACTGTCACTCTCTCTCTCCCTGCTGTCACTGTCGTCACACTCTCTCTCCCTGTCGTCACTCTCTCCCTGTCGTCACTCTCTCCCTGTCGTCACTCTCTCTCTCCCTGTCGTCACTCTCTCCCTGCCGTCACTCTCTCTCCCCCTGTCGTCACTTTCTCTCTCCCTGACGTCACTCTCTCTCTCCCTGTCTCTGCTGTCACTCTGGCTGTCCCTGCTGTCACAATTTTAGCTCAGTCAGTGTGCTACAATGTGAATTTCGGCTCATTCAGTGTGCTATAATGTGAATTTCAGCTCGTACCGTGTGCTATAAGGTGAAAGGGGCACCAGTACTAGATAGTATAAGGGGTTCTACTACACTGGACACGCCCCTTCTTGGGTAACCACGCCCCTCTTCTGTAGCGTGCGCGCCGAAATAATTGCATCCTTGACTTTTGCATTCCCCCACTTCAAAATTTCCAGTTCGACCACTATATATCTCAGTGCCTCCCCAGCCAATGACCTCACCGCACGTCACTGACAGGGTCACCGACCACGCTGCAGCAGCACGCTCTGCAGGTCTCAGTCTAGTACCTGAGTGTGTAAATACAGACTTCAGGATAGCCTCCTGCTTTATATCAACAGGTACCTTCAAAGTGGCCATTCCTAAAACGGCAGTGCCACCTTTTTTGACAACCGTGTGAGCGCCTTATCCCCCCTAGGGGATATCTCCCAGCGTAACTTATCCTCTGGCGGGAAAGGGTACGCCATCAGTAACTTTTTAGAAATTACCAGTTTCTTAACGGGGGAACCCACGCTTTTCACACACTTCATTCATTCATCTGATGGGGGAACAAAACACTGGCTGCTTTTTCTCCCCAAACATAAAACCCATTTTTAGTGGTACTTGGGTTAATGTCAGAAATGTGTAACACATTTTTTATTGCCGGGATCAAGTCACGGATGTTCCTAGTGGATTGTGTATATGTCTCAACCTTGTCGACACTGGAGTCAGACTCCGTGTCGACATCTGTGTCTGCCATCTGAGTGAGCGGGCGTTTTTGAGCCCCTGATGGCCTTTGAGACGCCTGGGCAGGCACGGGCTGAGAAGCCGGCTGTCCCACAGCTGTTACGTCATCCACCCTTTTATGTAAGGAGTTGACACTGTCGGTTAATACCTTTTACCTAACCATCCACTCTGGTGTCGGCCCCACAGGGGGCGACATCACATTTATCGGCATCTGCTCCGTCACCATATAAGTCTCCTCAGCAAACATGTCGACACAGCCGTACCGACACACCGCACACACACAGGGAATGCTCTGACTGAGGACAGGACCCCACAAAGCCCTTTGGGGAGACAGAGAGAGAGTATGCCAGCACACACCAGAGCGCTATATAATGTGGGGATTAACACTATAACTGAGTGAATTTTCCCCAATAGCTGCTTGTATATACAATATTGCACCTAAATTTAGTGCCCCCCCCCCCCCCTCTCTTTTTAACCCTTTGAGCCTGAAAACTACAGGGGAGAGCCTGGGGAGCTTTCTTCCAGCTGCACAGTGAAGAGAAAATGGCGCCAGTGTGCTGAGGGAGATAGCTCCACCCCTTTTTCACTGACTTTTCTCCCGCTTTTTTATGGAGTCTGGCAGGGGTATTTATCACATATATAGCCTCTGGGGCTATATATTGTGATTGTTTTGCCAGCCAAGGTGTTTTTATTGCTTCTCAGGGCGCCCCCCCCCAGCGCCCTGCACCCTCAGTACTGGAGTGTGAAGTGTATATGAGGAGCAATGGCGCACAGCTGCAGTGCTGTGCGCTACCTTGGTGAAGACAGAAGTCTTCATGCCGCCGACTTTTTGGACCTCTTCTTGCTTCTGGCTCTGTAAGGGGGACGGCGGCGCGGCTCCGGGACCGAACATCAAGGCTGGGCCTGCGGTCGATCCCTCTGGAGCTAATGGTGTCCAGTAGCCTAAGAAGCCCAATCCGGCTGCAAGCAGGCAGGTTCGCTTCTTCTCCCCTTAGTCCCTCGGTGCAGTGAGCCTGTTGCCAGCAGGTCTCACTGAAAATAAAAAACCTAAGTCTATCTTTCTTTCTAAAGGCTCAGGAGAGCCACCTAGTGTGCATCCAACCTCGGCCGGGCACAAGATCTAACTGAGGCTTGGAGGAGGGGCATAGTGGGAGGAGCCAGTGCACACCAGGTAGTCATAAATCTTTCTAGAGTGCCCAGCCTCCTTCGGAGCCCGCTATTCCCCATGGTCCTTTCGGAGTTCCCAGCATCCACTAGGACGTCAGAGAAATTCAATTAACTCACCTTCCTTTGTATCAATGAGAAGACCCTCTTCCAGTCCTGCTTACGGTACAAGAGGAAGAGGACCTTAAACCGCCCTGCACACCTTGGTTACTGCTTGTGCGGTAGGCGTTAACCTGATGAGAAATCCCACAGCCCTAATTGTTGCGTGTGGGATTCCTCATCTCATTAAAGATTCCATCTGCGGGGTTATCTTTCCCTGACCTAGAAGGAGCACTGCTCCCAGGTGGAGCGTCCTTGTCGAAGCAGGAAGCGCACACCCCGGAGCTGCCATTCGCGTGCTCTTTTCGTTACCTGCAAACCTAATGGGTTTTTGGAGGTCTTGGTTGGTGTATTAGACATGTTGACTAAAAACCCCTTACCAGACTGTGTCGCAGCGCTTTCACCCTTTAAACTAGGTAGAGAAAGACTGTGATAGATGGCGGAAACAAAAGATTTCTTTTGTCTTTACACCATCCGACTTGTAACCGCCACACACCCAACTGTAAGTCAGCTACGGTGTTAGAGTTGGCTTCACTTGCCTTTTAGTATTTTCTGTAGGCTCTTTGTAATAGAGTGCCTTTGAAAATAAATCATAATCCTATTTATATTTCAGGATCCGCATTATAACATTTCACCAGTAGAGGGCGATGTCTCACTATTTATGTATAACAGGAGAGAGGTTCACTCCATGCTCCACAGTTTTTCTGGCGCCTGCCTCTGAATTTTAAGATGGCCGCCAATTAAAAGTTCTGGACACTTCATTTATGAGGGGGAACTACCTCCGGTGAGCCCCCCTGTCTACACTCCTTTTGCCCTGCTTACGGTACATCAATGCAGAAAGGAGCCCTACTTGCCGTAGTGGCCGCCCTGTCTGCGCGCTATGGAGCCCCGTCCCGCGGCTGAGGGAATCACCTCAGCCGCTTCTCACTGCAGCGTCTCTGTCTCTCCCCTCCTCCGGCGTCTGAGTCCGCTCAGGCGCGCGGTTACGATCTCCTGCTGGCCAGTGCACCGGGACTGCTCTCATCGGGTCCCGTAGCGGCGCCTCTCTCTGTGTGGACTGACAGGGAAGGCTGCGCTGCTGAAGGGATCCCGGCCCGCCTCACACTGCGATCGCTGCCTTAACGCCGCTGTGGGGAGCTAATCTTTCTATCCACATTACGGGGGATCAGTCCTCTACACAATGAGGATCTAATAAAGCCCCCTAGGGAAATTACATAAAGAAAAAAAACCTAATGCTACTGCAACTCCTGCGGGGCCATTTTAAAACGACCAGTACTCACGGTTGGTGCTTTTATAGAGATGCAGACCCCTTCAGCAGGAATCATTGTCTCCAATCCTGAACTTTGTCCCCCTTTTATTAGGGGAACGCAGTTCGCCTGGTAAAGCCTGCACCCCCTTTCATTTAGGTGGGATCGGGCATTTACCATCTTTACGTTTAAAACCTGCACCCTCCCTTTAGTTAGGAGGGATTGGGTCAGTATAAAAGAGAAAAAATAAATAAAAATAAACAAATAAATCTTCATGGGAAGAAAAGCTCCCTTCTTGTGCTTGTACCTCCTAGGCACAATTTTCCAAACTGAGGGAAGAGGGATGTGAAGAGGGAGGAGCTGGCTGTGCAGACAATGCTAATTTTAGATTGTGCCACACCTCCGGTTGCAAGCTTCACACCCCCTACTGTATAGGACTCCAGTGTCCCCTAGTGGATGAAAGAGAAACACAGTATGTTCCTTCCAATAGCGCTGAAACACCTGTATACCGCCAATTATGTGCCCCCCCCCTTCTCTTGAAAACCCACTGTCACCGTCTGTAAGCAGGGGAGAGTCCGGGGAGCTTCCTCTCAGCGCTGTGCTGTGGAGAGAAATGGCGCTGGTGAGTGCTGAGGGAGAAGCACCGCCCCCTCGGCGGCGGGCTTCTGTCCCGCTCAAAATATGTAAAACATGGTGGGGGCTCTTTTATATACATGTACAGTGCCCAACTGTACATGTATATATCTCTTATTGCCATAGGAGAGGTTTATATTGCTGCCCAGGGCGCCCCCCCCTGCGCCCTGCACCCTTACAGTGACCGAAGTGTGTGAGGTGTATGGGAGCAATGGCGCACAGCTGCAATGCTGTGCGTTACCTCAGTGAAGCACCGAAGGCTTCTGCCGCCTTTGAAGCCTTCTTTCTTCTCATACTCACCCGGCTTCTTTCTTCTGGCTCTGTGAGGAGGACGGCGGCGCGGCTCTGGGACAAACGTCCAGGTCGAACCTGTGATCCAATCCCTCTGGAGCTAATGGTGTCCAGTAGCCTAAGAAACAAGACCTTGCAACTCAGAGAAGTAGGTCTGTTTCTCTCCCCTCAGTCCCTCGATGCAGGGAGTCTGTTGCCAGCAGTGCTCCCTGAAAATAAAAAAACCTAACAAATATACTTTCTTAGCAGGAAACTCAGGAGAGCTCCCTGCAGTGCACCCATCTCCTCTGGGCACAGTCTAAAGCGGAGGTCTGGAGGAGGGGCATAGAGGGAGGAGCCAGTGCACACTCAGAGTCAAAGTCTTTCTTAAAGTGCCCATGTCTCCTGTGGAGCCCGTCTATTCCCCATGGTCCTTACGGAGTCCCAGCATCCTCTAGGACGTTGGAGAAAATAGGATTTTGGTACTTACCAGGTAAATCCTTTTCTTTGAATCCATAGGGGGCACTGGAGTACTCTTGGGATATGGACGGTTTCCGTAGGAATCAGGCACTGAATATTAAAATTTAGAACTGTCCTCCCCTCCATATCCCAGAGTACCTCAGTGTTTTTTTACTGAGCCGAACAGACAGGAGCGATAGAGAGGTTGACAAAGGAGAATTACATATAACAGAACGGACAACAATAAAGTTGACACATAACGTGACTGACAACTAAAACAGTTGGCACAATAACCGATAGAACTTGAAACTTGAACCAGTCGGTGAGAATGTGTTACCATACGATTCCCTGAACTTACCGCAAACTAGGTAAAACTGCTCTGGGTGGGCGTCCAGTGCCCCCTATGGATTCAAAGAAAAGGATTTACCTGGTAAGTACCAAAATCCTATTTTCTTTTTCATCCACTAGGGGTCACTGGAGTACTCTTGGGAAGTACCAAAGCTTCCCCCGTGGGCGGGAGAGCAGTTTGGTACTTGCAACACTAGGCGGCCAAAGCTAGATGCTGATGCCGCAAACGTATCAAACTTGTAAAAGCGCACAAACGTGTGCACTGATGACCAGGTAGCCGCACGGCAATGCTGCGTCGTAGAAGCCCCACGACCAGTTGCCCATGAAGTTCCCACAGAACGTGTGGAATAAGCTGTTACTGATGTAGGCGGCTGTAACCGACCATGAAGGTAAGCCTGACGTATGGTCAGTTTTATCCATGTGGATAAGGTCTGCTTAGAAGCTGGCCAACCCATCTTGGCAGCATCATAGAGAACTGTAGACGTTCGGGATACATAAACGCGTAGTGCGTGTGCCACATCCAAGGTTCCAGAATTTCCTGTCAACACAGGAACCACTATTGGTTGATTGATGTGAAAAGATGACACTACCTTTGGTAGGAAAGTGGGATTCGTCCGAAGTTCCGCTCTGTCAACATGAAACACCAAATACGGTGGCTTGCATGACAAGGCACCCAAATCGGAAACACGCCTTGCCGAAGCCAAGGCTAGTAGGAAAATTGTTTTCCAAGTGAGAAACTTAATATCCACTTGGTGTAAGGGTTCAAAATATGAAGACTGTAAGAAATCTAAAACCAGATTCAAGTCCCATGGCGCTGTAGGTGGAATGAATGGAGGCTGTACTCTGAGGACACCTTGCAGAAAAGTGTGTACAGACGGCAATAGAGCCAATCGTCTTTGAAAGTAAATTGACATAGCAGATACCTGCACCTTTAGGGTAGATAAACGCAGTCCTCCATCCAGCCCCGTCTGTAGAAATAACAAAACACGGGATAACTTGAAAGATGATGTCGGAAACTTACGATCCTCACACCAACCTATATAGGCACGCCAGATTCTGTAATGAGCTGCCGTAACTGGCTTCCTAGCACGTAACATGGTTGGTATAACAGATTCTGGAATGCCCTCTCTCAAGAGGGCGGTCTCAACAGCCGCCCCGTCAAACGCAGCCGCACTAAAATCGGGGTATAGGAACGGACCCTGTTGTAACAGGTCCGGACGAAGTGGGAGCGGCCAAGGCTAGTCTGCGAGTAGTCCTCGGAGATCTGAGAACCAAGCTCTCCGAGGCCAATGAGGCGCCACTAGTATGACTCTGACAGACTCTCTTGTTCCGTTTTAGCAACAGAGGGAGCAGCGGAAACGGTGGAAACAGGTACACGAGGCTGTACGGCCATGCGACGGTGAGAGCAACCACCGCCACAGCCTTTGGATCTCGCATTCTGGACACATACTGGGGCATTTGAGGATTGTGGCGAGATGCCATCAGGTCCACTTGAGGGTAACCCCACCTCTGGGCCAACATGTGAAACACTTCTGGATGTAATACCCATTCTCCTGGATGAAAATCCTGACGGCTGAGATTATCCGCCTCCCAGTTGTCCACTCCCGGAATGAACACTGCCGATAACATCACTTGGTGACGCTCGGCCCAATTGAAGATTCGAGCTACTTCTCGCATTGCCATGCGGCTTCTCGTTCCTCCTTGTTTGTTTATGTATGCGACCGCCGTCGCATTTTCTGACTGCACCTGGACAGGCTGAGACCGAAGAATGTGCACTGCTTGTCGTAGCGCATTGTAAATTGCCCGGAGTTCCAGGACATTTATAGACCGCAATCTTTCGTAAGCTGCCCAGAGACCCTGGAGCTGACGATTTTGAACTACAGCTCCCCAACCTCTGAGACTCGCATCCGTCGTTAGAATTATCCAATTCCAGGTGCCGAACCATTTCCCTGCGGTCAGATTGTGTACATTGAGCCACCAGAGTAGAGATACCCTGGCCCATGGCGACAACCTCACTCTGTGGTGAATCTGCAGATGCGAGCCCGACCACTGTGCAAGCACATCCAGTTGAAAAGGACGTGAGTGAAGCCTCCCGAACTGAAGCGCTTCGAAAGCCGCCACCATTGTGCCTAAGAGGCGAATGCACAAATATACAGAGACTGTGCGTGGCTTGAGCACCAATCGAACCAGATGACAAATGATCTGTACTTTCTGTTCTGGTAGGTAAATTCTTTGATTTACCGTATCGAGAATCATACCTAGGAATTGCAGTCCTTGAGACGGAATCAGATGTGATTTCTTGAAGTTGACAATCCAACCGTGCTGAACTAGGACATCGTACGTTAGCAACGCATGTTGGAGGAGCATCTGTTGAGACGGAGCTTTGATAAGCAGATCGTCCAAGTACGGAACTATTATCACTCCCAGGGATCTGAGATGAGCTATCATCACTGACATCACTTTGGTGAATACCCGAGGCGCTGACGAGAGGCCAAACGGTAGAGCCTGAAACTGGTAATGGTTCTGCCGGATTGCAAACCGCAAGAACCTCTGATGAGGTGGCCAAATCGGAATGTGCAAATACGCATCTTTGAGATCCAGCGCAATCATGAATTCCTGTGGCTCTAAACCTGCAATTACTGACCACAGAGATTCCATCTTGAATCTGTATTAAGTGACGTACTGATTGAGGCCCTTTAAGTTCAATATTGGCCTGACGGAGCCATCCGGCTTTGGTACCACAAACAGACTGGAATAATAACCCTGCCCCTGTTGGTGTACAGGGACCGGAATCAAAACTGCTGACTCCAGCAGAAACTGAATGGCAAGTTGGAGAACCGCCCGTTTGTAGTCCGACACAGGCAGTCCTGTCTTGAAAAACCGCAGTGGCGGGAGACAGTCGAACTCTATTTTGTAACCTTTGAGCACTAAATTGCGGATCCACCCATCTGTGGACGTATGGAACCATGCCAAATGGAACGTCTGAAGGCGTGCTCCCACAACTGGAGATCCAAGATGGGCTGGGAGTCAGTCATGCCACTGGCTTGTTGGTGACCTTAGCGTCTTGACGACTGCCGTTGGTTTGTTGGAAACCACGCCCTCGACCTAGTCTACCGGCCGTGGCTGGTCCCCTACCACGGCCTCGAAAGGGCTTAGGCCAAAATGATTTGAACGCCGGGCCCGAGTATTTCCGCCTAGGCGCCGTTGGAGGCAATGGTAAGAAAACAGACTTACCACCTGTGGCCTCAGCAATCCATTTGTCCAATTCAGGACCAAACAACTTCTCGCCACCGTAAGGTAACTCCTCTATACCTCTTTTGACCTCCGCCTCAGCTTGCCAAGAGCGCAGCCAGAGTGCTCGTCGTGCTGCAACAAGCGACGATGAAAGGCGAGAAGTGAGCTGACAGACGTCCGTAGAAGCTGTACATAGATAATCAGCAGCTTCCCAGATTTGATCAGCGAGAAGTACGAGGTGATCGTCATGTAGGGCAGACTTGAGCTCTGTTATCCATACCATGAGCGCCTTAGTAACCCAAGTGCCAACCAACCCAGGTCTAAGCAACACTCCTGCTGCTACATACATGGATTTTAGCATAGCTTAAATTTTACGGTCTGAAGGGTCTTTAAGCGTAGTAGCCGTTGGTACTGGTATGGTTAATTTCTTCGTAAGTTTAGACACAGACGAATCCACCAATGGCGGATTCTCCCATGTAGCTGTCACAGACTCCGGAAACGGGTAACTAGACTTAAATCTGCGAGGTATAGAAAACCGTTTATCCGGATTGTTTCGAGTTTCCAGTAACATCTTATTAAGAGATTCCGAAACCGGAAAACACATCGGAGTCCTCTGTCGTTTAGCAAAGACGACTTCATCATTTGTCAGAGGCTCTTCAGATTCTGTAAACCTCAGAGACTGACGCACAGCTCTGATGAGATTATCAATGCCTGGGCTGTCAAAATCTTCACTATCTGACTGCTGGTCTACTTCGCCCTCCTCACCCTCATCTTGCGCAGTGAGGTCTGGCATAGAATCATCAGACTGTAACATAGCAGAAACTGCTAAATCATAAGACAAAGTAAATTTATCCCTACTACCCAAAATGGACTTAGACCGTTGGCAAGGCTGAGACCCCTCCGGTAGTCCTAGCGGTCTCACCCTAGACTCAGATCTTGCCGCTTCCCGCTCCTGTCAAGCGGCGGACAATTCTGATTGCAAACCAGCCATGACATCTGCTAGCATAGCCCATGGAGGGTCCGGGGATGAAACCGGCTTAAACAGCGGAGCAGGGATTGTATCCGTAGCTGAATCCACAAAACATACGGTACATGTGGTAGATCCATCCGGTAACACACACTGACAGACATGGCAGTGCTTTTTTGGTTTTGCCGGTGCCTTACTCATTATGCAGACAGACAATACAACATACAAAGACAGACAACCTGCACGACTCAGTAAATAGTACTAAGGTGATTATATATATATATATATATATATATATATATATATATTGGTGTCCACACTAGTGGCGGGTGCACTCTCACAAATGTACTCAAATTCTTTAGTAGATATCAGTTGTTCTTTATTGTAGCCTCATAAATCGACGTTTCGACCCTTCCACAAGGTCTTTTTCAAGAAAGGCAGTACGATATCTTTATTATTTCATGATGTACAAAGTTTAAACAATGCCTAAAAAGAATACAAAAATTAAAAAAGACTCAGCCTCCCAGGCCCCTTAATGCTGGCAGAAAAACTATATGAACTGGGCTTCAATTACCCTATTCACATAGTGACTATAGTGTAAACTTAATGTAATTCTTAAAACACCACATGACCACCTTCAACCAAAGTGTAATAAATCACCAAAAGTGTTCAAAGGAGCCACCTTCGTCCCTAAAGCATGAGTAGTGCTTATCCACCATAGAGTGCCTTATTTTACCATTTAACCCACTCGTGGGAACCATGCTGATATAGACTCTCATGAAAAACAAAACGATCACTTACACATGGTCTTAAAAACGGAATAGCAATGTCTAGAACCGGTAAATTGCCAACATTGCATGTGGTCCTATGATAGCTGCATAAAAATTAACTGTTAGACAACGGAAAAAACTCCACAGTTTTAAACAAGAAGATATCAATATAAATCTGCTGTTACCTATAGCAATAACTGTGAAGATATGATGCATCCTGGGGTCATAGTTTTTCACTGCGGCTGCTCAGACCAACCTACTAAGACAATGTTGACTCTTCAAAGTGTACAAGTCTCACGACTTAAGTCAGCAAATATAAACAAACCACACTTACTGAGTACTAGAGCCTGCCAAGTGTTCCCAGGACGCTTGCTAGGAACTGCCTGACCACAGAGGTATTTATACCCCCAGACCGGAAGTACATCCACACAGAAAAATAGCTCCACAGCCAACTCTATACAAAAAAATGTACACCAGCTACAGACACCCACTGTATGCCAGCTATCGACCGGGCGAGCACTGCTCTCCGCCCGCCTCTAGCTCCGAAGCCTACACACTCGATCGCGTCTTGCGTTCCACTGAACCGGAAGCAGGACGCTATGCGTTCCAAAACTCCGGAAGTGGACGCCGTGGATCTCTAACAAGGCGGACACTCCTCTACCATTCTTACACGCCCTAATGCAGTCATATGAGGTCGCGTCATGCGTTCCACTCAACGATACCATTTATTCCTCTCAACGGGGCATTTTAGCAGAGACTTGCATGTAGAGATATCATCTTGTTTAAAACTGTGGAGTTTTTTCCGTTGTCTAACAGTTAATTTTTATGCAGCTATCATAGGACCACATGCTATGTTGGCAATTTACCGGTTCTGGACATTGCTATTCCGTTTTTAAGACCATGGGGTTTATTTACTAAGCTCCCGATTTTGACCGAGATGCCGTTTTTTCATCAAAGTGTCATCTCGGTCAATCTCGGTCATTTACTAAACACTAATCACGGCAGTGATGAGGGCATTCGTAATTTTTTGCTAGTTCAGGTAAAAAATTACGAATGAATACACCATCGGTCAAAACGCGGCTGTTTAAGTATGAATCTCGGTCATTTACTAAGAAGTGCAAAGTAAAAAAACACAAAACACTGCCGTGAAAAATTACAATTCGTAAAAAATTCCTAAAAAAAAACAGACCTGCTTTTTTTATCCGTGTTTTGAGATGCATGCAGGGATCCATGAGATCCGTGCATGTATATCAGTGGGAAGGGGTGGGAAAGTGCTTTTTGTTGCTAAAAAAAATTGCGTGGGGTCCCCCCTCCTAAGCATAACCAGCCTCGGGCTCTTTGAGCCGATCCTGGTTGCAGAAATATGGGTAAAAAAATGACAGGGGTTCCCCCATATTTAAGCAACCAGCATCGGGCTCTGCGCCTGGTCCTGGTCCCAAAAATACGGGGGACAAAAAGAGTAGGGGTCCCCCGTATTTTTAAAACCAGCACCGGGCTCCACTAGCTGGACAGATAATGCCACAGCCGGGGGTCACTTTTATACAGTGCCCTGCGGCCGTGGCATCAAAAATCCAACTAGTCACCCCTGGCCGGGGTACCCTGGGGGAGTGGGGACCCCTTCAATCAAGGGGTCCCCCCCCCCAGCCACCCAAGGGCCAGGGGTGAAGCCCGAGGCTGTCCCCCCCCATCCAATGGGCTGCGGATGGGAGGGCTGATAGCCTTTGTTGTCAAATAAAAGATATTGTTTTTAGTAGCAGTACTACAAGTCCCAGCAAGCCTCCCCCGCATGCTGGTACTTGGAGAACCACAAGTACCAGCATGCGGCGGAAAAACGGGCCCGCTGGTACCTGTAGTACTATTACTAAAAAAATACCCAAAAAAACACAAGACACACACACCGTGAAAGTATAATTTTATTACATACATACACACATACATACATACTTACCTTATGTTCCCACGCAGGTCGGTCCTCTTCTCCAGTAGAATCCAAGGGGTACCTGTTGAAGAAATTCTACTCACCAGATCCAGTGGTCCAGGCTCCTCGGCAAATCCAGGGATAATCCACGTACTTGAATAAAACAAAAAAACGGTTGCCCGACCACGAACTGAAAGGTGACCCATGTTTGCACATGGGTCACCTTTCCACGAATGCCAGAAACCCACTTTGCCTTCTGGCTAAGTGGGTTTCTTCAGCCAATCAGGGAGTGCCACGTTGTAGCACTCTCCTGATCAGCTGTGTGCTCCTGTCCTCACTGACAGGCGGCACACGGCAGTGTTACAATGTAGCGCCTATGCGCTACATTGTAACCAATGATGGGAACTTTCTGCTTAGCGGTGACGTCACTTTAGGTCAACCGCAGGGCAGAAAGTTCCCATCATTGGTTACAATGTAGCGCATAGGCGCTACATTGTAACACTGCCGTGTGCCGCCTGTCAGTGAGGACAGGAGCACACAGCTGATCAGGAGAGTGCTACAACGTGGCACTCCCTGATTGGCTGAAGAAACCCACTTAGCCAGAAGGCAAAGTGGGTTTCTGGCATTCGTGGAAAGGTGACCCATGTGCAAACATGGGTCACCTTTCAGTTCGTGGTCGGGCAACCGTTTTTTTGTTTTATTCAAGTACGTGGATTATCCCTGGATTTGCCGAGGAGCCTGGACCACTGGATCTGGTGAGTAGAATTTCTTCAACAGGTACCCCTTGGATTCTACTGGAGAAGAGGACCGACCTGCGTGAGAACATAAGGTAAGTATGTATGTATGTGTGTATGTAATAAAATTATACTTTCACGGTGTGTGTGTCTTGTGTTTTTTTGGGTATTTTTTTAGTGGTAGTACTACAGGTACCAGCGGGCCCATTTTTCCGCCGCATGCTGGTACTTGTGGTTCTCCAAGTACCAGCATGCGGGGGAGGCTTGCTGGGACTTGTAGTACTGCTACTAAAAACAATATCTTTTATTTGACAACAAAGGCTATCAGCCCTCCCATCCGCAGCCCATTGGATGGGGGGGGACAGCCTCGGGCTTCACCCCTGGCCCTTGGGTGGCTGGGGGGGGGGACCCCTTGATTGAAGGGGTCCCCACTCCCCCAGGGTACCCCGGCCAGGGGTGACTAGTTGGATTTTTGATGCCACGGCCGCAGGGCACTGTATAAAAGTGACCCCCGGCTGTGGCATTATCTGTCCAGCTAGTGGAGTCCGGTGCTGGTTTTAAAAATACGGGGGACCCCTACTCTTTTTGTCCCCCGTATTTTTGGGACCAGGACCAGGCGCAGAGCCCGATGCTGGTTGCTTAAATATGGGGGAACCCCTGTCATTTTTTTCCCCATATTTCTGCAACCAGGATCGGCTCAAAGAGCCCGAGGCTGGTTATGCTTAGGAGGGGGGACCCCACGCAATTTTTTTTAGGATTTTACTTTGTTTAATTTAAAAAAAAATAAATACGAACCCCAGCACGGATCACACAGATCCAGCCGAGATTGATTGTAAAAAAAAACGGCAGTGTTTTGCTAATCACTGCCGTAAAATTAGGTAAAAAAAACACGAATGACATCGACATCGGATGCAAAGAAAAACACGAATACGACAGCTTAGTAAATTAGTCGTAATCAATTCAAAAAGTTGCAGTTTTACACTGTCGATGTCATTCGTGATTGAACTTTGACCTTTTTTCGGAAATTACGAATCTTAGTAAATAAACCCCCATGTGTAAGTGATCGTTTTGTTTTTCATGAGAGTCTATATCAGCATGGTTCCCACGAGTGGGTTAAATGGTAAAATAAGGCACTCTATGGTGGATAAGCACTACTCATGCTTTAGGGACGAAGGTGGCTCCTTTGAACACTTTTGGTGATTTATTACACTTTGGTTGAAGGTGGTCATGTGGTGTTTTAAGAATTACATTAAGTTTACACTATAGTCACTATGTGAATAGGGTAATTGAAGCCCAGTTCATATAGTTTTTCTGCCAGCATTAAGGGGCCTGGGAGGCTGAGTCTTTTTTCATTTTTGTATTCTTTTTAGGCATTGTTTAAACTTTGTACATCATGAAATAATAAAGATATCGTACTGCCTTTCTTGAAAAAGACCTTGTGGAAGGGTCGAAACGTCGATTTATGAGGCTACAATAAAGAACAACTGATATCTACTAAAGAATTTGAGTACCTTTGTGAGAGTGCACCCGCCACTAGTGTGGACACCAATATATTCAGCGGACCTCGTTCTGTTGGGATAGCACCCACCCTGAAAATTTGATGCGAGTACAGGACTTTCTTCTATATATATATATATATGAATTTACTTACCGATAATTCTATTTCTCGTAGTCCGTAGTGGATGCTGGGAACTCCGTAAGGACCATGGAGAATAGCGGCTCCGCAGGAGACTGGGCACATCTAAAGAAAGCTTTAGGACTAACTGGTATGACCCTCCTCCAAGCCTCAGTTAGGATACTGTGCCCGGACGAGCGTACACAATAAGGAAGGATTTTGAATCCCGGGTAAGACTCATACCAGCCACACCAATCACACTGTACAACTTGTGATCTGAACCCAGTTAACAGCATGATAACAGAGGAGCCTCTAGAAAAGATGGCTCACTACAGCAATAACCCGATTTTTTGGTAACAATAACTATGTACCAGTATTGCAGACAATCCGCACTTGGGATGGGCGCCCAGCATCCACTACGGACTACGAGAAATAGAATTATCGGTAAGTAAATTCTTATTTTCTCTGACGTCCTAGTGCATGCTGGGAACTCCGTAAGGACCATGGGGATTATACCAAAGCTCCCAAACGGGCGGGAGAGTGCGGATGACTCTGCAGCACCGAATGAGAGAACTCCAGGTCCTCCTCAGCCAGGGTATCAAATTTGTAGAATTTAGCAAACGTGTCTGCCCCTGACCAAGTAGCTGCTCGGCAAAGTTGTAAAGCCGAGACCCCTCGGGCAGCCGCCCAAGATGAGCCCACTTTCCTTGTGGAACGGGCTTTTACAGATTTTAGCTGTGGCAGGCCTGCCACATAATGTGCAAGCTGAATTGTACTACAAATCCAACAAGCAATAGTCTGCTTAGAAGCAGGAGCACCCATCTTGTTGGGTGCATACAGGATAAACCGCGAGTCAGATTTCCTGACTCCAGCCGTCCTATAAACATATTTTCAGGGCCCTGACAACATCCAGCAACTTGGATTCCTCCAAGTCCCTAGTAGCCGCAGGCACCACAATAGGTTGGTTCAGGTGAAAACGCTGGAACCACCTTAGGGAGAAACTGAGGACGAGTCCTCAATTCCGCCCTGTCCGAATGGAAAATCAGATAAGGGCTTTTACAGGATAAAGCCGCCAATTCTGACACGTGCCTGGCCCAGGCCAGGGCCAACAGCATGACCACTTTCCATGTGAGATATTTTAACTCCACAGATTTAAGTGGTTCAAACCAATGTGACTTTTGGAACTCAAACTACATTGAGATCCCAAAGTGCCACTGGAGGCACAAAAAGAGGCTGTATATGCAGTACCCTATTTACAAACGTCTAACTTCAGGGACTGAAGCTAGTTCTTTTTTGGAAGAAACTTGACAGGGCCGAAATCTGAATCTTAATGGACCCCAATTTCAGGCCCATAGACACTCCTGTTTGCAGGAAATGTAGGAATCGACCCAGTTGAATTTCCTCCGTCGGGCCTTACTGGCCTCGCACTACGCAACATATTTTCGCCAATTGCGGTGATAATGTTTTTGCGGTTACATCCTTCCTGGCTTTTGATCAGGATAGGGATGACTTCATCCGGAATGCCTTTTTCCTTCAGGATCCGGTGTTCAACCGCCATGCCGTCAAACGCAGCCGCGGTAAGTCTTGGAACAGACAGGGTCCTAGCTGGAGCAGGTCCCTTCTTAGAGGTAGAGGCCACGGATCCTCCGTGAGCATCTCTTGAAGTTCCGGTTAACAAGTGCTTCTTGGCCAATCCGGAGCCACGAATATAGTGCTTTCTCCTCACCATCTTATCAATCTCAGTACCTTAGGTATGAGAGGCAGAGGAGGGAACACATACACTGACTGGTACACCCATGGTGTTACCAGAGCGTCTACAACTATTGCCTGAGGGTCTCTTGACCTGGTGCAATACCTGTCGAGTTTTTTAATCATGTGGACGACTTCTGGGTGAAGACCCCACTCTCGCGGGTGGAGGTCGTGCTGAGGAAGTCTGCTTCCCAGTTGTCCACTCCCGTAATAAATACTGTTGACAGTGCTATCACATGATTTTTCGCCCAGCGAAGAATCCTTGCAGCTTCTGCCATTGCCCTCCTGCTTCTTGTGCCACCCTGTCTGTTTACGTGGATGACTGCCATGATGTTGTCCGACTGGATCAACACCGGCTGACCTTGAAGCAGAGGTCTTGCTAAGCTTAGAGCATTGTAAATGGCCCTTAGCTTCAGAATATTTATGTGAAGTGATGTATCCAGGCTTGACCCTAAGCCCTGGATATTCCTTCCCTGTGTGACTGCTCCCCAGCCTCGCAGGCTGGCATCCGTGGTCACCAGGACCCAGTCCTGAATGCCGAATCTGCGGCCCTCTAGAAGATGAGCACCCTGCAACCACCACAGGATGGATACCCTTGTCCTTGGTGACAGGGTTATCCGCTGATGCATCTGAAAATGCGACCCGGACCATTTGTCCAGTAGGTTCCACTGGAAAGTTCTTGCGTGGAATCTAACGAATGGGATTGCTTCGTAGGAAGCCACCATTTTTACCCAGAACCCTTGTGCATTGATGCACTGAGACTTGGTTCGGTTTTAGGAGGTTCCCGATTAGCTCGGATAACTCCCTGGCTTTCTCTTCCGGGAGAAACACCTTTTTTTTCTGGACTGTGTCCAGGATCATCCCTAGGAAAAGAAGACAAGTCGTCGGAACCAGCTGCGATTTTGGAATATTGAGAATCCAATCGTGCTGCCGCAACACTACCTGAGATAGTGCTACACCGACCTCCAAATGTTCCCTGGATCTTACCCTTATCAGGGAATCGTCCAAGTAAGGGATAACTAAAATTCCCTTCCTTCGAAGAGATATAATTTCGGCCATTACCTTGGTAAAGACCCGGGGTGCCGTGGACCATCCCTACGGCAGCGTCTGAACTGATAGTGACAGTTCTGTACCATAACCTGAAGTACCCTTGGTGAGAAGGGTAAATTTTGACATGAAGGTAAGCATCCTTGATGTCCCGAGACATCATGTAGTCCCCTTCTTCCAGGTTCGCAATCACTGCTCTGAGTGACTCAATCTTGAATTTGAACCTCTGTATGTAAGTGTTCAAAGATTTTAGATTTTAGAATCGGTCTCACCGAGCCTTCTGGCTTCGGTACCACAATAGTGTGGAATAATACCCCTTTCCCTGTTGCAGGAGGGGTACCTTGATTATCACCTGCTGGGAATACAGCTTGTGAATGGCTTCCAAAACTGCCTCCCTGTCAGAGGGAGACGTCGGTAAAGCCGACTTTTGGAAACGGCGAGGGGGAGACGTCTCGAATTCCAATATGTACCCCTGAGATATTACCTGAAGGATCCAGGGGACTACTTGCGAGTGAGCCCACTGCGCACTGAAATTCATTAAGAACGGGCCCCCACCGTGCCTGAGCTTGTAAAGCCCTAGCGTCATACTGAGGGCTTGGCAGAGGCGGGAAAGGTTTTCTGTTCCTGGGAACTGGCTGATCTCTGCAGCCTTTTTCCTCTCCCTCTGTCACGAGCACAAAGAGGAACCTTTTGTCCGCTTGCCAACAAAGGACTGCGCCTGATAATACGGCGTCTTATTTTGAGAGGCGACCTGGGGTACAAACGTGGATTTCCCAGCTGTTGCCGTGGCCACCAGGTCTTAAAGACCGACCCCAAATGTCCCCTTTCAAAGGCAATACTTCCAAATGCCGTTTGGAATCCGCATCACCTGACCATTTTACTGGTAGAATTGGACAACGCACTTATACTTGATGCCAGTCGGCAATTATTCCGCTGTGCATCATGCATATATAGAAATGCATCTTTTAAATGCTCTATAGGCAATAATATACTATCCTTATCTAGGATATCAATATTTCCAGTCAGGGAATCCGACCATGCCAACCCAGCACTGCACCTCCAGGCTGAGGCGATAGCTGGTCGCAGTATAACACCAGTATGTGTGTAAATACATTTTTGGATACCCTCCTGCTTTCTATCAGCAGGATCCTTAAGGGCGGCCATCTCATGAGAGGGTAGAGCCCTTGTTCTTACAAGCGTGTGAGCGCCTTATCCCCCCTAGGGGGTGTTTCCCAACGCACCCTAACCTCTGGCGGGAAAGGGTATGCAGCCAATACTTTTTAAGAAATTATCAATTGTTATCGGGGGGAAACCCACGCATCATCACACACCTCATTTTATTTCTCAGATTCAGGAAAACTACAGGTAGTTTTTCCCTCACCGAACATAATACCCCTTTTTGGTGGTACTCGTATTATCAGAAATGTATAAAAACATTTTCCATTGTCTCAATCATGTAACGTGTGACCCTATTGGAAATCACGGTTGTCTCTTCACCGTCGACACAGGAGTCAGTATCCGTGTCGGCGTCTGTATCTGCCATCTGAGGTAACGGGCGCTTTAGAGCCCCTGACGGCCTATGAGACGTCTGGACATGCACAAGCTGAGTAGCCGGCTGTCTCATGTCAACCACTGTCTTTTATACAGAGCTGACACTGTCACGTAATTTTCAACAGTACATTCACTCAGGTGTCGACCCCCTAGGGGGTGACATCACTATTACAGACAATCTGCTCCGTCTCCACATCATTTTTCTCCTCATACATCTCGACACAAACGTACAGACACAGCACACACACACACACACACACACACACACACACACACAGGGAATGCTCTGATAGAGGACAGGACCCCACTAGCCCTTTGGGGAGACAGAGGGAGAGTTTGCCAGCACACACCAGAGCGCTATATATATATATATATATATATATACAGGGATAACCTTATATAAGTGTTTTTCCCCTTATAGCTGCTGTATGTTTTAATACTGCGCCTAATTAGTGCCCCCCTCTCTTTTTTTAACCCTTTCTGTAGTGTAGTGACTGCAGGGGAGAGCCAGGGAGCTTCCCTCCAACTGAGCTGTGAGGGAAAATGGCGCCAGTGTGCTGAGGAGATAGGCTCCGCCCCTTTTCCGGCGGCCTTATCTCCCGTTTTTCTGTATATTCTGGCAGGGGTTAAATGCATCCATATAGCCCAGGAGCTATATGTGATGTATTTTTTGCCATGTAAGGTATTTTTATGTTTTATTGCGTCTCAGTATTATGGTATATATATATATATATATATATATATATATACCCCCCCAGCGCCCTGCACCCTCAGTGACCGGAGTATGAAGTGTGCTGAGAGCAATGGCGCACAGCTGCGGTGCTGTGCGCTACCTTATTGAAGACAGGAACGTCATCTGCCGCCGATTTTTCCGGACCTCTTCGCTCTTCTGGCTCTGTAAGGGGGCCGGCGGCGCGGCTCCGGGACCCATCCAGGCTGAACCTGTGATCGTCCCTCTGGAGCTAATGTCCAGTAGCCAAGAAGCCCAATCCACTCTGCACGCAGGTGAGTTCGCTTCTTCTCCCCTTAGTCCCTCGATGCAGTGAGCCTGTTGCCAGCAGGTCTCACTGAAAATAACAAACCTAATCTAAAACTTTCACCAAGAAGCTCAGGAGAGCCCCTAGTGTGCACCCTTCTTGTTCGGGCACAGAGATCTAACTGAGGCTTGGAGGGGGGTCATAGGGGGAGGAGCCAGTGCACACCAGGTGGTCCTAAAGCTTTCTTTAGATGTGCCCAGACTCCTGCGGAGCCGCTATTCCCCATGGTCCTTACCGAGTCCCCAGCATCCACTAGGACGTCAGAGAAAGGATATACTGGTAGGTAATTCAAATCCTATTTTTACATCCCTATCATCATTCTCTCTCAATAGTAATAAGGATGATGTGTGTACGGTAAGTATGATACAGAGAATTACATATCAGAATCTATACAGCTACCGCCATACTTCTGCTTCTCATACGTGTGCTACTGGCAGCAGTGAACATCTGAGTGAGAGTGCAGGGAAGACAGCAGAGTCTGATGAGAATGAGATTGGATCTGACTTTGCAGGAATGTACCACACCTGTCACCCCTGTTAGTATATAAAATAATAAATAAGAGGAGCGTAGTCCATCCAGACGTGCTTTCTGGAGCTCTCCTCACTAAGTGGCTTCTTATCTACCCTACCTGATAGCTCTCACTGCCCTAAAACCACTCGCTCCGCTCACTCTGGGCACCGTTCACTGCCGCAGCCTTGTGACGCCTATGAAGCCATGGGCTGTATTCTGGGGCTATGTGCGCCCAGACTTTCCTGCACGCTCCGGATACCTGACTTGGAGGCGCTTTTGGCTCAGATGGGAGTACTTGCTCTCCAGAAAACACAGGTGCGTAGCTCCCGCTATTGCTGGGGACAGAACGGGCTGCCCACAGTCACTGGAGTCCAGCGGTGATATTGGGGAGGGAGATGACTGCCAGTTTGCATCCTGGTGCGTGTCCATCACATGCTTTGCCTTCAATAAGGTTTAATATAAATAAGTGTCCTGACGGCTGGACCGGGGTCACTACAGTAAATTGAAGCATTTGCCTGGAAGTGAAACTACCTTCTATTTATATAGTACCACTATAATCTACTTCCCTGGAAGAAAAAAAGACAAGGCTGAGATTTGAACTTTTATGGAGCCTAAAAGTAGGCCCACATCCACAACAGCCTGCAGGAAGTGCAAGAAATGTCCCAGATGAAAATCCACAGCAGAATACTGTTGACCCTCACACCAAGAGACACATTTCTTCCATATGCGATGGTAATGTTTTGATGCGACCATCTGGCCAGCTTGGAGCATAGTTGAGATAACCTTGCCTGGAATCTCTTTCCTGGCAAAAATCCTCCCAATATACTTCCATTGCATCAAACGTAGCCGTGGTAAGTCTGGATAGACGAACGGCCCTTGTGTAAGACGATCATCCTGAATTGGCAGAGGCCAGGGGCCTACGAGTAATAAGGCTAGAATGTCTACATACCAGGCCCTGCGGGGCCAGTCTGGGGCAATCAGAATTGCTTGAACCCTGTCCCCTTAAGTCCTTTGAGAACTCTTGGAATTACAGGAACTGGAGGGTACAAGTACATCAACCGGTAAATCCACAGTGTCGCCAGAGCGTCCACTGCTGCAGCCTGTGGATCCCTCGTCCCAGAACAGTAACGCAGTAGCCTCTTGGTGAGCTGAGAAACCAACAAGTCAATTTGCGGGTAGCCCCTCCAATGAAATATCTGCTGAAAAACTTGCGGGTAGAGGCCCCATTCCCCCAGGTGCAGATAGTGTCTACTGAGGAAGTCTGCTCCCAAATTGTCTACTCCCAGAATTAATATGGCGGAAATGGCCTTGGGATTCCGCTCCATCCAGAGGAGTATCTGTGACACCTCCCTCATTGCAGTTCTGCTGTTTGGACCTCCTTGTCGGTTTATGTATGCCACAGTTGGTGCATTTTCTAACCATACCTGTATGGCCTGATACTGAAGGATATAAAAGAGGTCAGCAGAAGGGCATTGTAAATCGCCCTGAGTTTCAAAACTTTTATCGGAAGGGAAGCCTCTTGGTCAGACCACCTTCATTGGAACCGAGCCCCTAGGGTCACTGCACCCCAACCATGGAGGCTTGCATCCGTTGTCAACAGAATCCAATCCTGAATTCTGAAGTGTCAACCCTCCAGGAGGGAGATCAGCAACCACCATAAGAGGGAAATCCTGGCCTTTGGTGAAAGGCATGTCATCTGGCGTATGTGCAGATGTGACCCAGACCATTTGTCCAGCAGATCCAGCTGGATTAGTCATGCATGGAATCTTCCTTACCGAAATGCGTCGTAGGAGGCCATTATCTTTCCCAGTAAGCTTATGCAAAGATGTACAGAGATTTTGTTCAGATTCAAAATGGAACATACCATCGTCTGAATTATCTTTGCCTCGTTCATAGGAAGGAACACCTTCTGAGACACCGTGTCCAATATCATTACCAGGAACTGAAGCCTCTGCGTAGGTCCTAGGTGGAATTTCTGCAGATTGAGAATCCACCCATAATCCGTGAGTAGTCGTGTTTGAAGGCTGATCTTTTCCATCAAGGGCTCTGAATATAGCCTAACAAAGCAGAATTCCTTTATGTATTTATAACCCTTTATGAGGTCTAAGAACACTGTACGCTGAATGCGTAAGAAGTACCGTAAGGGTACGCTAGTTGCGTATCGATCGCTTAGTCGTGATCGAGACGCACAGGCGTCACGTTCACTCACGAGTAAGTAATCACAGGCAGGCACGCTATTGGCTACAGACAAACGTAATGATTCGCTATGGCGTAGCAGACGCTCGAGACCACGAGGAGGTCACCAGCGGCGCAGACGCTCACAACACTATACCTTTATATCTATATTTTTAACAATGAAATACACAGTATACCTTAGTGTTGAGACAGGGTGTAAGTGCAACCTGATGTAACCTGATTAAATACAAAGCTGCTTGAGAGTCACCGACGCTCAAGTGAACACTTAACACTATAAGAAATACACCGATACTTGTTTAGGGTCCAAAGCCTACTATATGTATTATAACTAATATACTTGCAAAAAGGAATCACAGTACAAATGATACACTACAATATAACAGAGACTTCCTAACCAAAATAGCTACACCAGAAATACAATACAATACCAATCTAATACAATACAATACAATACAATACTAGTCAAGGGGAGATATGGGAGAACAGAGAAGGGAGAGAGATAGAGACGGAGAGAGAGAAATTGCTCACAGCAAGACAATATGATTATGGAGAGAAACTTACGCACAAGGGTAACGATCGCAAGCGCTTTCTGGACAGCCAGCTTCCCGATTATCAGCAATGAGAAGTGAAAGCTGGATGCCACAGGCCCGTCTTTTATGCTACTCACACAATGCAATCTAATGGTCCCTACAATCTCATTGTCCATTGGACGCAGGAATTCGGCTTCGCATTATAACAAAGGTCATAGGTTGATTCATACAGGTGGGCTGTATGTGGTCTTGGTTATGCAAAACAATGGGTGATAACTAACACATTCCTGTCTTCTGGAGAGCTATTGTTTGGCGAATACAAAACAGAATCCTGTCTGGGTTCTGTTCTATATTCATGATGTCCACTTTCAGTTGAGACAATGACATCTCAGCCCTCATTCTCCTGTATACAAATCCAGCCCCATTTGTAAACACAGGTGTTGGCCCTCCTCATTGAGTCTCAAAGCTCAGTGTAATTAAAGGCTATTGTACTCCGTCTGCGGGAAAGATACTGATTTGGAGTACAATTGATCTTCAATTACTATTCCGGTGCTTACCTTATGCATGTAAAGATATGAGGCCCTCCCAACATGCAAACTATTGTTTGGGGGATCTCTGAGGTCAAAGAGCCATTTGAGACCCACTGATACCTGTACTGTTCAGGTGCATGACTAAGTAAGAACAAATAATAATAAATGGACATAACTTCTTATGTCCATAACTATTCGCACGAGCGATTAATCCGCTCCAAACCAACACCGGAATATTGCTATTTAAATACTCTTCCGATGGGTACCAAACACTACTGTATGACTCCTGTTAGACCCTTCGCACAATACAAAGAGGGATTCCTCCGTTCAGGGACATTCTATATTAACCAAACTTTCAGAATCTATCAAAGGGACCATGATCTATAAAATACATTATTAATGAAAATATGTAACGATTGAGTCGCACGCTATGATTACATAAACTCTACCGTAAATACGCATACCGTGCGCCTGCGGGTGCCCGCGGCTGTGAGTATGTGCACGTACGGGAGAGCGTACGCCTGCGCAGCGCGGACATGAATGAGGTGCAAATATGGCAGTGTGCATAGAGATATTTTTCTGACTTTGACAAGCCATTATGAGGAGATCGTCCAAGTATGGAATGATTTTCACTTCCTGCTTGCGGAGTTGTAGCAACATCTCTGCCATCACCCCTGATAACACCCTCAGTGCCGTTGATAGGCCGAAAGGCAAGGCCTGGACCTGGTAGTGACTGTCCTGCAGTGCAAACCTGAGGTAAGTCTGAAGAGGCGACCATATTGGGATGTGAAGATATGCATCCTTAATAGCCAGAGAAACCAGGAATTCCCCTTCTTCCATGTCACGCTTGGCTTGAGTTGGGGATCTGACGACTGATAATTGACTGAGGGAGCAGCTATCGGCAAAGGAAGGAAATGAGGTGGCTGAATGTAGTTCTTACTCATGGATTGAAGACTTAGGCCCGAAGATGTAGAGGGGTAGGCAATGAGGACAATGACCGAGAATGATACACTGAAGAAAGAGGAATTCAGTTTTAATGAGACCTCAATCATACACAACGACTAGGAGAGAAGTCTGAGAGAATTCTGAAAGATGGAAGGTTCATGACTTGATGCTGAAGAACACTGAATGAAGAAGTGACTTGCGATTTGTAAACGATGCTGAAGAACGCTGAATGAAGAGATGACTTGCGATTTGTAAACGATGCTGAAGAATACTGAATGAAGAGATGACTTGTGATTTTTAAACAATGCTGAAGAGAGGATCGCTGTGAGCACCATCAGCAAATGGAGACCCTCTACCTGATAGAGGGCCCAGTGGTTAAACCACAAGAGCAGGTGGACTGGGAGCAAAGGACTGCAATAACAGAACTGACCACCAGGCGGACACAACAGACCCAGGATACCAGAGGTTAACCTGGGAGCGCAGAGCACCTTACAGCAGCAAGTAACTTGAAGTACTGGCAACTTAGCTAAGCATCAACCCTTCTTTATAAGGGAAGCCTGTACCGGACTAACTGGACGCGAACTGGGATACCTATTGACTTGGATTGGTCTCCAACATGGTGGCTCCCTGCACAGAGGACACATGTGGTACCAGCACACAGCCACTACCTCTGGCCTCAGCCTCCCAGACTCCGCACTCCAGCAACAGGACACATGGAAACAGACACCTCCGGCTGCCATGCTCCGCTCCCCAGGACCCGGACCCCTTGCTGCTGTAGCTCCTATCCATCGCAGCGACACCAGCCAGCTAAGAGGAAGGCCGCAGGGACCAGAACCGGTGGTAAGACTCCGGATACTGACAGTACCCCCCCCCTTTTAGGGTGGTCTCCGAACACCCACGCTGCTTAGTGGGATTCTTGGCATGAAAGGCACAACTCAGTCTTGGAGAGCATGAACATCCTCTGCAGCCACCCAAGATCTTTCCTCCGGACCATATCCTCTCCAATCTATGAGATACTGGAGACGACCATACCTCTTGTGGAAGTCAAGACACTTATGAACCCCGAATTACTCATTTTGAGCAGCTTGAACCTTGAGAGGTTAAGGGAAAGCTGCACGAAAATGATTTAGTACAAGAGGCTTTAGCAGAGAAATGTGAAAGGCATTGGGAATTTTCAAATAATGAGGCAGTTTCACCTTGTAAGAAACAGGATTCAACACTCTTAATAGGATACGGACCGATGAATCTTGGAGCAAACTTTTTGGTAGGAACTTTGAGTCTGAGTTCTCTGGTGGTTATCCAAACACGATCTCCCACTTTGAGACTAGGAACAGCCCTATGTTTCCGATCAGCGTAGGTCTTTTATTTCTGGGAAGTCTTACGTAGCGCCTTATAAGTTTGTCTCCAAATCTTAGTGAACAGACAAAGAGCGGATTCAGCAGCAGAAACCTTAAGAGGTGGGAGAGATTAGAAGGAAGGAACTCGTGGATGAAAAATATAGTTATTGAAGAAAGGAGTGGAATTGGTAGAAGAATAATATAGGTTATTGTATACAAACTCAGCAAATGGGAGGTAATCCATCCAGTCTTCCTGAGCAGGGGACATGAACGTCTGTAAGAAAGTTTCCAGATCTTGGTCGACTCTTTCAGTCTGTCCGTCAGTCTGGGGATGGTAGGCTGAAGAGAAGTTCAACTTGATTCCTAGGACAGAGCCGAGAGCTTTCCAGAACTTGGCGAGGAATTGAGGACCCCGATCAGAAACTATTTCCTGTGGAAGGCCATGCAAATGAAAAATCTATGAGAAAAACAATTTGGATAGCTGAGGAGCAGAGGGAAGACCGGTGAGGGGTATGAAGTGAGCCATCTTCGAAAATCATTCCACAATGACCCAAATGGTGTTGTGCCTTCTGGAGACTGGCAAATCGGTTATGAAATCCATAGAGATGCGAGTCCAAGGCTTTTGAGGTGTTGGAAGTGGATGAAGAAGACCCGAGGAAGATGTTCGTGGACTTTTATGTTGAACACACTTGGTAAGGGCTGCTACAAATTCAAAGACATCCGTTTTAAGATGAGGCCAACAGTAGAATTGCTGAATGAACTTGAGAGTCTTAAGACCACCGGCATGACCCATGAAAGATGAAGAATGAGCCCACGTAAGCAATTTCCTGTAAAATTTTGGTGCTACAAAAGTTCTCCCTGGAGGAGGTAGAGGAACGGTACGAGTTGAAGCAAATGAAGCCAGATTCAGAATAAATTGTTTCTCAGAGGAGTTGAGTGAATCATCCGTTTGAAAAGAACAAGAAAGTGCATCTGCTCTTCAATTTAAGGTTCCTGGGTGGTTAAAGAGTTTGAAGGAGAACCGAGAGAAGAAGAGAGCTCACCTGGCTTGCCATGGGTTTAAACAACGAGTTTAAACAATGGGTTTAAACCATCATGGCAGAACTTGGAGGAGAAAACGGAATGGGAGAAGATTCTGAATGATCAGGACTGGGGCTCAATGTTAGTTGATTAGGGAAGAAGAAAAGGTCTCAAGTCAGTTTGAGAGGTTTACTGTTGAGGACGAGGTTTAGCTTTCTTATGAGATAATTTTCCAGTTCTGCCCATTCTTCAGCATAACATTACGGAGATTAGAGAACAAGGTCAGGAGGCCAGTAGCAACATAGCCTAAGTATTGAAATGTGGAAATAGGGAGGCATCAGTGAGCATAGACCCCCAGTGGCCATCGGTTACAGAAACATTGTGAGGTCAGTTGTTTATGGGTAAAAGCAAGAAGGTGCCATCCTTGAGCGGTAAAGTAATTGATAGGAGCCAGCAACTGGAGTCTGCTACTGTCCTGGACACGCTGTAGCTATACTGATGCCCCAAGAGCTCTAATTGGATCTTACGGGGATTGAGGGGAGCAGGAGGGAAAAAAACCCCAGCAGCAGTCAAACAGTATGGAGGATGTAGTCAGCACAGTCTGCCACCAGAGGGAGTCAACAGAGCAGGAGTGGAGGCCAGGCAATAATAATAATAAAAGCAGTTCAGGCGACCACTTACTGCCCAGGTAGGGCCGCAGCGGCAGAAGTCCCTGCCAGAAATCACTGAGGCTGTAGTGAAGGGCACTGATCATGGGCTGGTAGTGTCTGTAGCTCCCAGAGAAGCAGCTGGTTTCAGGAGGGCATGTGGCTATATTGCCAGTTTTCAAGATGGCACTTCAGGCAGGGAAGCCCAGATCAGAAGAAACTGTCCGGCTATGGCGGGTGAACCAGGTCAGTAATAAGGCAGGAGAGGGTACTAGGATGCAGTGGCACAGGGTAGCGTATCTTGCTGCGTAGGAACCCCACGTGTATGTCCTCTATAATTCACAGCTCTGCCAGATTCCACCGTAGCACCATGTGTTAGGAGGAGAGGGGGAGATGCCGGGACACTGCTGGAGTGATGACAGGCAAGTGCTCCATGTATTCCCCGGTGCCACGACTCAGGGCTTCAACGGCTGGACAGTAGGAGAAGGCAGGCTGCGGGCGAGTGAGCTGACTAACCTGACGCGTCCCTGCTGAGGCCACCAATCCCCATAGTATGCACCGTATCAGATGCCGGGAGAGCAGCTCCGCTCTGTGTCTCCAGCCGCGGTCACCGCTGATCCCCAGTCAGCCTCTCCACACGACTCCAACAGCACGGCTAGGCACAAGAGTGGACAGGGCGCACAGCCCTCGGTGAGTAGCAGTGCTACCTCGCTGAGGTCCAGTCCGTGGTGGGATCACTGCACAACTTCAGTCCGCGGCTTCGGATCCGGGAGTACGCCGCAACCTGCAAAAGCCAAATGAATGGCTCGGCAACGTACAAAACACACAGAGGGGCAAGAAAGGGCCCGAAAGAGCCCGTAGGACAGCTGTAAAAGGCAGAAAGGACCTATATAAGCAGGTGCTCCTTTATCCTGTTTCCTGCTGCCTTTCCAGTCAGCCCCCCCCCCACCCCCGTGACATCATTTATTGATGTTGAAAAGAAAAGTAATGTAGATTTTCGCACCAATCTAAGACCCGCTAATCTACTTTGGGAGCCACCTCCATTTTTTTAAAAAAAAAACAGTCCCCAGCTGGACGAGGATAATTAGAATTTCATTTCTTGGAATTCTAACTTCCTACTGGGCGTAAACAAAAAATTTCCATCTGCTGTTTTGGGACGTTTAAATACAGTTGCCTTCGTTTTTAACACAGGCTCTGCTGCCTCTTCTAAGGATAGAATGGCTTACATAGCACTAATTAGCTCAGATATGTCCACTGAACTGAGAACTTCCGAAATGCAATGAGTCCTCATCCTCCAACGAATCCTCATCTAAATCATGTGTAGACTGTGAAGATGTTGTATCATGTCTATGTGATTTACTTACCACCAGCCTTTCAGCCTGCTTTTTTGAGAGGCTGACAATTCCCTAGGTGTATAAACTGTTATGAGCCACGGCTGTGGCTCATTCTTGTTTTGCATTTTGGTTCTGTATTTTATGTTATACTTCTGTTTATGTTCCCCGTGGGTGTCATGGGGTGCTCGGAGCTCACCCTTAAGGAGGGGATACTGTTATGAACCACAGGTAGTGGTTCATTCCTATTTATGTTTATAAAGTTGTCTTGCATGCCAGGATTTCCCGCTGCTCTGTTTTAGAATACTCTTGTCTGCTGCCGCTGGTGAGTCTATGTAATTGCAGCCTTTTCCCATGTGTTCAGCCTCACCTGGCTGCTAATTGCATCTGGTCAGGTTGGAATCATGCAACAAGGCAGCTGCATGTGATTATTAATTAGGTCTCCCTGTTATATGCTGGCTGAGGGCAGTTCGCAGATGCTGGTGATATTTCTAGCTTTCCAGTCTGCTTGAGTGCTTAGCTTGTTCCTGCCAGTTCCAGAGCTTCCTGTTTGCCTGTGTCAGTTACAGAGAGTTTCCAGTCCTGCTCAATCCGGTTGTTCCTGTCCTCAGTGATCCAGTACTCGGAAGTTTGTCATCTATTCCTGGAGTCTGACCGAGCACCTTTAACATCCTGTGGTGTTCGTGAGTCGCGGCGTAGCCGTGTGTTGCGGCTTGACCGCTTACTGTTTATTATTTTGTATCTTTGTGTTCTGGAGCTTTTGCGGAGGATTCCGCTCCCCCTGGTCCACTCTGGTATCCAGCGGTGCTGGATAGGAGTGACGGATCAGTGGATCTTTGGTTGTCCTTTTCCCTGGCGGCTAGTCCGCACATACTTCTTTGGTTAAGTTAGTTAGCTTGTAACCCCTGGCCTGGTTGCTTAGTCAGAGGGCCCCTTGTTATCACCCTGTCTCGGATTTCCCTTTGTCTCCCATTAAGACCTGAGGGGGCATCGGGGTTGGGCAGACATAATCCGCCCTTCGAACGCGGCTGCCATGGGCTCAAGCAACCATAGTCTCGCAGGGGATATCTGATAACACGGGCGAGACAACGGAGTTAGGGCGCCAGGGGTTACTAGGCTTTCCTGCTCCCGTAACCAGCATTCCCTTCCAGTACTCTGGCCTTTGTCATAAGATCTCCTCTGGTCAGAAGTACTGGAATCGTAACATAAACCTTAGAATGAATGTTGCATGTAAGGGTTAATAGGGAAACCTATTACGGGTATAGGAGCTGGTATAAACTGCTCAGCTACATTGGATAATGTCTGTGCAAAGTAGCCCATGAAGGTTCACCAGAACCTGTGCCTGCCTCACTGTACACGTGGGTAAGCATTGTCGCGACCCCACGGGGAGTTGTTGGAGCGACTCTAAGGTGCGTATAAGATGCTTTTTCGAAAGATCACTCCAAAAAAATAGTAATACTATAAAAATAAAAATAGGATTTTAATACCTACCGGTAAATCCTTTTCTCCTAGTCCGTAGAGGATGATGAGGTCACTTCAGAACCATGGGGTATAGACTGATTCGCAGGAGACATGGGCACTTTAAGACTTTTCCAGAGTGTGGACTGGCTCCTCCCTCTATGCCCCTCCTCCAGACCTCAGTATAGGAACTGTGCCCAGGGAGACTGACATTTCGAGGAAAGGATTTATTGTAAAGTTAATGGTGAGAGTCATACCAGCGCACACTTCAACAATGCCGTACAACAGGGCATTCAACGTTACACGTGTCAACGGCATGCAACATGCTGAAAAGAAATGTAACACAACTCTTGTGTAACAACAACTAACAACTGCAGGTAAAGTACGCACTGGGCCGGGCGCCCAGCATCCTCTACGGACTAGGAGAAAAGGATTTACTGGTAGGTATTAAAATCCTATTTTCTCATACATCCTAGAGGATGCTGGGGTCACTTCAGAACCATGGGGTTATAACAAAGCTCCAGAACGGGCAGGAAAGTGCGGATGACCCTGCAACACTGATTGACCAAACTTGAGGTCATCATCGGCCAAGGTATCAAACCTGTAAAACTTGGCAAATGTGTTTGCCCCCGACCAAGTAGCCGCTCGACAAAGTTGCAACGCCGAGACACCCCGGGCAGCTGCCCAGGAAGAGCCCACCTTTCTAGTAGAATGGGCAGTCACCGAATTCGGTAACGGCAATCCTGCCGTGGAATGAGCGTGCTGAATCGTACCTCTGATCCAGCGCGCAATGGTCTGCTTAGAAGCAGGATACCCAATCTTGTTGGGAGCATACAGGACAAACAGAGCCTCTGTTTTCCAAATTTGAGCTGTCCTTGCTACATAAATTTTCAAAGCCCTGACCACATCTAGGGACTTTGATGCAGAGAAGGTGTCACACAATAGGCTGGTTTATATGGAAAGAGGAAACCACCTTCGGAAGAAATTGCTGCCAAGTTCTTAACTGCGCCCTATCTTCATGGAAGATCAAGTAAGGGCTCTTGTGAGACAAGGCCGCTAACTCAGACACCCGCCTTGTGGAGGCTAAGGCCAACAGTATGACCACTTTCCAAGTAAGAAATTTTAACTCTATCTCCTGTAGAGGTTCAAACCAATGTGATTGAAGGAACTGCAACACCATGTTAAGATCCCACGGTGCCACTGGAGGCACAAATGGAAGTTGATTGTGCAAAACCCCTTTCACGAACGTCTGAACTTCTTGAAGGGAGGCCAATTGTTTCTGAAAGAAAATTGATAAGGCCGAAATCTGGACCTTAATGGAGCCCAATTTCAGACCCGCATCCACACCCGCCTGTAGAAATAGGAGAAAAACGTCCCAAGTGAAACTCTTCCACTGGAGCCTTCTTGGATTCACACCAAGATACATATTTTCTCCAAATACGGTGGTAATGTTTAGACGTTACTCCTTTCCTGGCCTGAATGAAAGTTGGAATGACTTCTTCTGGAATACCCTTTCGGGCTAAGATCTGGCGTTCAACAGCCATGCCGTCAAACGTAGCCTCGATAAGCCTTGATACACGCATGGCCCCTGCTGCAGCAGGTCCTCGCGAAGAGGAAGAGGTTGAGGATCTTCTATGAGTAACTCTTGAAGATATGGATACCAAGCCCTCCTTGGCCAGTCTGGGACAATGAGGATCGCCCGAACCCTTGTTCTTCTTACAATCTTGAGAACTTTTGGAATCAGTGGAAGTGGAGGGAAGACATACACCGACTGAAACATCCACTGTGTCACCAGTGCATCCACTGCTATTGCTTGAGGGTCACTCGACCTGGAATAATATCTCTGAAGCTTCTTGTTGATGCGAGATGCCATCATGTCTACTTGAGGGACTCACCAAAGATCTGCCACCTCTGCGAAGACGTGTGGGTGGAGGCCCCATTCTCCTGGATGGAGATCGTGTCTGCTGAGGAAGTCTGCTTCCCAGTTGTCCACTCCGGAATGAAAATTGCAGAGAGCGCTTGCATGTTTTTCCGCCCAGAGGAGGATTCTTGTCGCCTCTGCCATCGCCGCTCTGCTTTTCATTCTGTCCTGACTGTTTATGTACGCCACTGCTGTTACATTGTCGGAATGGATCTGTACGGGTAAATCTTGAAGAAAATGCTCTGCTTGTAGAAGGACGTTGTAAATGGCTCTCAACTCCAGAACGTTTATGTGAAGACAAGTTTCCTGACTTGACCATCTTCCTTGGAAGCTTACTCCGTGTGACTGCCCCCCAGCCTCGGAGACTTGCATCCATGGTTAACAGGACCCAGTCCTGAATCCCGAACCTGTGACCCTGCAGTAGGTGAGCACTGTGTAGCCACCACAGGAGCGAAATTCTGGCTTTTGATGACAGGATTATCCTCTGGTGCATGTGTAGATGGGATCCAGACCACTTGTCCAACAGATCCCACTGGAATACCCTGGTATGGAATAGTCCAAACTGCAAGGCCTCGAAGGCCGCTACCATCTTTCCCAACAACCAAATGCATTGATGAATTGACACTCTTGTCGGTTTCAAAATTTGTTTGACCATTTTCTGGATTTCCAGAGCCTTTTCCACTGGAAGAAATACCCTCTGTACTTCTGTGTCCAGTATCATTCCCAGAAAGGATAACTTTGTTGTAGGTTCCAATTGTGATTTTGGAATGTTCATGATCCAACTGTGTTGTTGAAGCACTGTCGGGGAGAGTGCAATGTTCTGCACCAACCGTTCCCTGGACCTCGCTTTTATTAGGAGATCATCCAGGTAAGGAATTAGAATGACTCCTTTCTGACGAAGGAGGACCATCATCTCCGCCATCACCTTGGTGAAGACCCTCGGTGCCGTGGAGAGTCCAAACGGCAACGTCTGAAATTGGTAATGACAATCCTGTACAGCGAATCTCAGATAAGCTTGATGCGGAGGATAAATGGGAACATGTAAGTAGGCATCTTTTATGTCCACGGATACCATGAAATCCCCTTCCTCCAGACAGGAGATCACTGCTCTCAGATTCTTGAATTTGAACCTTTTCAGGTATAGATTCAGAGATTTTAGGTCCAGGATCGGTCTGACCGAGCCGTCTGGCTTCGGAACTACAAAGAGGCTTGAATAAAAACCTTCTCCCTGTTGTGAGAGGGGAACCAGGACAATGACGTGATCCTGGCACAATTTTTGTATTGCTGCAGTTACCACCTTCCTGTCAGGGAGAGAAACTGGTAAGGCCGATTTGAAAAAGCGGCGCAGGGGAACGCCTTGAAACTCCAGTTTGTACCCGTGGGACACAATTTGTAAGACCCACGGGTCTAGGCCAGAATGAACCCAGAACTGACTGAAAAGCTGCAGACGTGCCCCCACCCGAGCCCCAGCGTCATGTTGTAGACTTGGCAGAAGCAGGTGATTTCTGCTCCTGTGATCCTGGGGACGCTGAGGACCTTTTTCCTCGTCCCCTTCCTCTACCTGCCAAGAAAGGGGCACCTTTAGCCTTTTTGTATCTATTGGGCCAAAAGCACTGCATCTGAAAGTGATGAGGTTTCTTTGCCGGCGTAGGAGCATAAGGCAAAAAAGTTGATTTACCTGCGGTAGCCGCAGAAACTAAAGCATCTAGCCCATCACCAAACAAGGCCTCTCCATTATACGGGAGAGACTCCATATTTCTTTTGGAATCTGCGTCAGCATTCCACTGGCGAATCCACAACGCCCTCCGTGCCGAGACTGCCATGGTAGATGCTCTTGATTCCAAGTGCCCAATATCTCTCATAGCTTCACGCATGTATGCTGCGTCTTTTATATGACCCAACGTAAGGAGAACCTCATCTCTATCTATTGTGTCAATTTCAGAAGAGTTATCTGACCACTTTTCAATATCACTACTCACCCACACACAGGCAATGTTAGGCCATGAGTAGTCTCCCATTGGCCACATAAAAACTTTAATGAAGTCTCCAACTTGCGTTCTGCCGGCTCCTTGAGAGCAGCCATCCCAGGTGCAGGGAGAATCACCTTTTTTGTTAACTGTGACAGGGCCCTGTCTAAAACAGGGGGTGACTCCCACTTTGTCCTGTCCTCTACCGGGAAAGGATAAGTAGCCTGAATTCTTTTGGGGATCTGAAATTTCTTTTCAGGGTTTGCCCAGACACCCTCAAAGAGAGTGTTCAGTTCATGAGAAGGAGGAAACATTACATTAGTTTTCTTTTCTTTATAGAGGTAAACCTTCTGCTGAGGTAATGAAGGGGTCTCCATAACCTCTAACACCTTCTTTATAGCCACAATCATGTACTGAATGTTTTTAGCTAATTTTGGATCTATTGCCCTGGAATCACCAGTGTCGACACAGGAATCAGCGTCCGTGTCGGTCTGTATAACCTGAGCAAATGACCTCTTATGGGACCCAGAGGGATCCCCTGTGGATGAAAACACAGAGTTTTGACAAATCACATCTTCCACAGACTTTCTCCAAGTTTCTGCATGAGACTCAGACTTATCCAATCTCTTACGGATATGACTCACACTATCACGTAATTCTTTCACCCATTCAGGCTCATGGTGTGCCGGTAGCGCCATCACATTACAACTCTGTGTCCCCATAATGGCTCCCTCAGGGGAAGAGCTCCCTGTCTCAGACATGCCACACACGTGTACACCACACCACAGACACTCCGGGGCTTATAGGGGACAGACCCACAGTAAAATCTGTCAGAGGGATACAGAAGGAATTGCCAGCTCACAACTCAGCGACAGTAATAAATTGTCTGTGAAACACAAAATGCCAACAGAGCTGCAGCGCTTTTATAATTACACAATGTACATAGCACCAAATTTCACTGCACCCCCCCCGTTTTGCACCCTGATACTTGCTACAGCAGTGGAGGAGTACCAGCGGTCTTCTCTGCAGCCTGGAGGGAGAGAAAATGGCGCTGAGCAGTGTGCTGTCTGTCTGAGGAAGAAGCCCGCCCCCCGTAATGGCGCGCTTTCACTCAGACTTAGAGAGACTCATGTTTATACTGGCGTGGGGTAGGACTGTGCCGCAGCAACTTATGCCCCTAATCTGCCAGTCCTATAAGGGTTCATGCTGCCCAGGGCGCCCCCCCCCCCCCCGCACTGCCTGTGTGTGTGGGAGCATGGCGCGCAGCATTCCCGCCCGCTGCTCGGTACCTTTCTAGTCGTCCCGATGTTGAAGAGTCTTTTCCTCTTACTCACCTGTCTTCTGACTTCTGGCGCTGTAAGGGGGGTGACGGCAGGCTGTGGGAGTGAGCACATAGCCGCAGCTAGCGTTCAGTACCCCTCAGGAGCTAATGGTGTCCTGTCAGCTTAGAAGCAGAGCCATGAAACTCACAGAAGTTGGTTCCTACTTCCTCTCCTAGGTCCTACGAAGCAGGGAGGCTGTTGCCAGCAGTGCTCCCTGAAAATGAAAAACCTAACATAAGTCTTTTCAGAGAAACTCAGTAGAGCTCCTCAGAGTGCATCCAGTCTGCCTGGGCACAGATTCTAAACTGAGGTCTGGAGGAGTGGCATAGAGGGAGGAGCCAGTTCACAACCTTGAAAAGTCTTAAAGTGCCCATGTCTTCTGCGGAACAGTCTATACCCCATGGTTCTGAAGTGACCCCAGCATCCTCTAGGACGTATGAAAAACTTATGGCTGCTAAAAACAGCAGCCCTCTGACAATGGTCTGGCTCCTGCCGCAACAAACAAAAAACTGACGTGCACATGCGTGTAGATGGTGACACTAAAACTACTGGATGATCATTGTGAAGGTCTGAGGTATTGGTACAATGCAAATTTGTTGAGATATTGTTTCTTTTTCAGATGGAACCATGGGTCGTGCACATGATGCGACTGGCAAAAGGGAGCCATTGGTTGTGGCCTAGACTGGCATTTGTTTGTTGGTGATCCCTTGTAGACAGTGAGTAGTATCCATCTACATTGGAAGAAGCATGGACACCAAGAATCTCAGCGGCGGAACAGTGGGCGAAAGTAGATCACGACAAATCGGGACCACAGGCATTTAGGTCGCCTAGCAACCACCAATCGTTCCAAACGCATCAGGAACTGCACCAACAGTACAATGCCGGACCCAGCCAAGCAGTCCCAGATCTGGTGAATTGGAGGGCCACGTGAGATGTGGCACGTCAGACTGGTGCTCTGAAAACCAATAGAAGCCTTTCGGCAACTATTCCGCCGCTGAGAGTACACCTAAAGTCTAAAACTAATGTGATAGCTGTTTTTATGGTAATTATTTTGAGCAATAGAGTAGGACCTGCAGTATAGTGGGGTCCCTTGTCGGGAGCTGCAGGCTTAAATGCACTGAGCAATACATGAACTATAAATCCACTTTTTATTATGGTTAGCTAAAATAGTGAGTGCAAGACACATTTATGTATGTAGTAAGGCTACTGGGAGACCTTAGATTGAGCAATATTGGATGTGGCCATTACATTCCCTAAAGTCATAACCTCAGAACTGCACAGAGCAGGTAATTAGAAATGTGTTCCTCATGAACAAGTCCACAATTACCGTCTGAAGGTTACACAATTATTTCAGGTCTACACAACTGATATTTGAGGATAAAGCCTTTAACAGAAAACACCCCTGAAGAAGTCACTATTGGAGAAACGCGCTGATCACGCACAATTTGTATTTAGAGTGAATTGGAGTGGATAAGAACAAGCCTGCCCATGCAAGGGTGACAACAAGTGCAAAATGCTTGTCTTATGATTATACAGATATGTACCTGTAATAAGCTTTTACTCTGTTTTACTTGAAGTTCTAGATTCAAATGTAATTTTATTTCTGAATCTTATGCAAATTGTATTTGGTGACCTCAGGTCTACTGTATAGCAGGAAATATTTCATACCTGCATCATCTAACAAAATGCATATAAATTAGGCACTCCACAAAAAACAATTCTAATTATATTATATACATACATACATATATACACATTTATATATAATCACTAATAATACATTTCTGCTTGTTACTTTTAATAACATTATAGTGCTGTGTGTAATAACTCTCTAAATGTGATATTTGTCATGGATAGCCTTGTGTTATAAACACCCAACTGAGAACAGGGCTGATGGCGGAGGAGGGTGTAGGATAAGAGATTGCTGTAGTGACTGAGCAATGAGAATATGTGACTTCTGTAATAAGTGTTTATTACTCACCTGTGCTGATATCTGTAGGGATCTCCTCCTCCTTACACTGCTGATCACCCCTCACATACGTCTCTTCTTCTGCCTTTATATCAGTCACATACGTCTCTTCTTCTCCCTCTATATCTTCTGCCTTTACATCAGTCACATACGTCTCTTCTTCTCCCTCTATATCTTCTGCCTTTATATCAGTCACATACGTCTCTTCTTCTCCCTCTATATCTTCTACCTTCATATCAGTCACATACGTCTCTTCTCCCTTTATATCTTCTGCCTTTATATCAGTCACATACGTCTCTTCTTCTCCCTCTATATCTTCTGCCTTTATATCAGTCACATACGTCTCTTCTTCTCCCTCTGTATCTTCTGCCTTTATATCAGTCACATACGTCTCTTCTTCTCCCTCTATATCTTCTGCCTTTATATCAGTCACATACGTCTCTTCTTCTCCCTCTATATCTTCTGCCTTTATATCAGTCACATACGTCTCTTCTTCTCCCTCTATATCTTCTACCTTTATATCAGTCACATACGTCTCTTCTTCTCCCTCTGTATCTTCTGTTTTTATATCAGTCACATACGTCTCTTCTACTCCCTCTATATCTTCTGCCTTTATATCAGTCACATATGTCTCTTCTTCTCCCTCTATATCTTCTGCCTTTATATCAGTCACATACATCTCTTCTTCTCCCTCTATATCTTGTATTTTAGTATTAGTAAGACGTTCTACCTAAAAAACAAACACACTATTATAATATTTGTGTACAGTCAGATTAAACTGAGGTGAAACAGTATAATATCAGTGTATAATACACACACAGCTTCTCTACAGATCATATAGTGACAGTCACTTTGGTATATTGGTGAGACCCTAAATCCCACCTACCTGATCCTCCTGTGGGATTCTGTGATTCTCCTCTGTACAGTCCTGGGAATACAGAGGACGGGAACATCTCTCTGGGGTATCTCTGTTACTGGGTCCATCTGTAGGAGACACACAGTGACTGAGTACAGTGTATATATGTGATTATCAGATGATGTGTGTATATAGGGGACCCCCATACCTGCTCTCCCCTGTACAATACATGACAGTCTCCTCTTACCCAGTGATGTGAGGGGCCGGTGATTCTCCATCATCCCGTCCTTGTACAGACCCCTGTGTTCCTCTATATACTCCCCCTCCTGCATGGAGACATAGACCGTGACATCCTGACACCTTATAGACACCTGACACACACAGTGATACAGTCATCACCCAGACACGTCCCCTGGTGTTACTGTATAATGTCCCATTCCCAGCAGTCACCTCTCCAGTCATCACCCAGACACATCCCCCGGTGTTACTGTATAATGCCCCATTCCCAGCAGTCACCTCTCCAGTCACCACCCAGACACATCCCCCGGTGTTACTGTATAATGCCCCATTCCAAGCAGTCACCTCTCCAGTCATCACCCAGACACGTCCCCTAGTGTTACTGTATAATGTCCCATTCCCAGCAGTCACCTCTCCAGTCCTCACCCAGACATGTCCCCTGGTGCTACTGTATAATACCCCATTCCCAGCAGTCACCTGTCCAGTCATGACCCAGACACATCCACCGGTATTACTGTATAATTCCCCATTCCCAGCAGTCACCTCTCCAGTCATCATCCAGACACATCCCCTGCTGTTACTATATAATGCACCATTCCCAGCAGTCACCTGTCCAGTCATCACCCAGACACATCCCCTAGTGTTACTGTATAATGTCCCATTTCCAGCAGCCACCTCTCCAGTCATCACCCAGACACGTCCCCCGGTGTTACTGTATAATGTCCCATTCCCAGCAGTCACCTCTCCAGTCATCACCCAGAAACACACGACCGGTGTTACTGTATAATGTCCCATTCCCAGCAGCCACCTCTCCAGTCATCACCCAGACACGTCCCCCGGTGTTACTGTATAATGCCCCATTCCCAGCAGTCACCTCTCCAGTCATCACCCAGACACGTCTCCTGGTGTTACTGTATAATGCCCCATTTCCAGCAGTCACCTCTCCAGTCATCACCCAGACACGTCCCCTGGTGTTACTGTATAATGTCCCATTCCCAGCAGTCACCTCTCCAGTCATCACCCAGACACATCCCCCGGTGTTATTGTATAATGTCACATTCCCAGCAGTCACCTCTCCAGTCATCACCCAGACACGTCCCCCGGTGTTACTGTATAATGTCCCATTCCCGGCAGTCACCTCTCCAGTCATCACCCAGACACGTCCCCCGGTGTTAATGTATAATGTCCCATTCCCAGCAGTCACCTCCTCAGTCATCACCCAGACACATCCCCTGGTGTTACTGTATAATGTCACATTCCCAGCAGTCACCTCTCCAGTCATCACCCAGACACGTCCCCCGGTGTTACTGTATAATGTCCCATTCCCGGCAGTCACTCTCCAGTCATCACCCAGACACACCCCCTGGTGTTAATGTATAATGCCCCATTCCCTGCAGTCACCTCTCCAGTCATCACCCAGACACATCCCCTGGTGTTACTGTATAATGTCCCATTCCCGGCAGTCACCTCTCCAGTCATCACCCAGACACGTCCCCTGGTGTTACTGTATAATGTCAAGGGGTCAGCTTGCTGGGGGTAGCTTGCGTAGAATTTAATAAGTGTGGAATTAAGAAGTGTGTTATCCGAACAGTTAAAAAAACAGTTGAACAAACCCTGAGCACCATCAAGGAAAGGTAATTTACTTAAACAACTTATTCCTACACCACTTAACCCAACATTATCTCACAAACGACCACAGCATGTTCATCAAACTACTGATTCTTATTTCAATTCATGGAATTCTCACCAAATGTAACATATTCTACACTCACCCTAAAACTCACCCCTCTGATGTACATTACAGCTTCTATTCTCCACTCCCCTCTTCTAACCACTCATGAGCTTTATACTTACTTCTCTGCAAGTACTTTGACAACCACAATTGGCCACCAGAATAAACACTCGTGAACATCCACCAATATTTATCTCACTCTTCTGCTTTTATTAGCTGGTGCCATATCACCAAATCCAGGCCCCAACCACCTGTCCCTCTCACACTCAGCTGTCTCAAAACAACATAGAACTCCATCTAACCTCATAAATATCACGTCTCCCATCCCCCTCCAAGTCACAAAAATTTGGCTTATGGAATGCACGCTCTGTTTGTAACATATTACCATCCATCCATGACCTCTTCATATCTCACAACTTTAATCTGCCGACTATAACAGAAACATGGCTCACACAATCAGACACGGCCTACCCTGCAGCACTGTCACACGGTGGTTTCCACTTCTCACACACACACACACACACACACACACACACACACACACACACACACACACACACACACACACACACACACACCTGGTAATAGTAAAGGTGGTGGGATTGGAATATTACTGTCCCAATTTTTCACATACACCCTTGTACCTCAGGTTCCATCACTCGCATTCACATAATTTGAAGTTCACTCTATCAGGATCCCCCCCCCCCCCCCTTCTCTCTGCGTGTTGCAGCTATCTATTGCCCTCATGGGCAACTCAAACAACAATTTCTAGAAGATTTTTCTGCCTGGCTCCCTCACTTCTTCTCCTCTGACATCTCCACCATCATTATGGGTCGATTTCAATATAGCTCTTGACAGTCCACAATCTGTTCATGCCTCCAAACTCCTCTCTCTAACCTCCTCTCTGGGCCTCACCCAATGGTCTGACACCTCTACACACCAGGAAGGCCACTGCCTTGATCTTGTGTTCACCAGGCTCTGCTCAGTTTCTGAATTCATTAACACTCCTTTCCCTCTCTCTGATCACAACCTGATCACCTTCACAATCTCTTCTATTACTCTAAAATTCTATGACGCTAAAACCTAGCAAGCCTCCTCTAACCTGCAGAAATACTAACAATATACATTTTCTACAACTTTCCACTTCTCTGCAACAACTGCTCTCACCAATCTGTACATTTACCCACACCTGACACTGTTGTATCCCACCTGCACAAGACCCTAGAGTGTGCGCTTGATGAAGTGGCTCCAGCTACCCATCAAACTCCACGTAGGCTTAGATGCCAACCATGGCACTCTAAATCAACAAGACACCTACAAAAACTGTCACGTAAAGTAGAACGTCAGTGGCGTAAATCTCAGAATCCAAGTGACTTCCTCACATATAAGACCACCTACCACTCCTATCATCAGGCCCTGGACACTGCCAAACAAACATATTTCCAATCTCTCATGTCTTCTCATGCCACCAACCCCAAGCGACTTTTTAATACATATAAATCACTTCTTTACCCTCCCTCACCTCCCCCACTAGCTACTATCAGTGCACAAGAACATGCCTCCTACTTCAAGGATAAGAGTGATAAAATCCGAGATGAAATGGTACGCTCTTCCTCAGCCAGTGACCTGCTCAATTCCCTACCTGAACCCTCTGGCACTTTCTCTTCATTTGATCTCCCAAGTGAAGATGAAGTATCAACACTCTTTCCATCCTCCTACTCCACTACCTCTCCTCTTGATCCTATACCCTCACAGGTCAGTAAAACTTTGTCTCCTGTGCTTATCCCAACCTTAACTAACATCTGTAATCTCTCTCTCTCTACTGGTATCTTTCCTTCTCTGTTTAAGCATGCAGTGATTACTCCCATTACTAATCAAACACAACTCTGACCCAAACACACTCTCTAACTACCGTCCCATTTCTCAGCTACCAGGTCCCTTCAAGCTACTTGAGAGACTTGCCTACACTCGCCTTACACACATTCTTAACTCCCACAACTTATTGGACCCACTTCAGTCAGGCTTTCATGCCCAACACTCCACAGACACTGCACTGACCAAAGATCTGCTAGATCTAAAGCCCATTACACACTACTCATTCTTCTAGATCTCTCTGCTGCTTATGACACTGTTGACCACTCTCTTCTCATACAAATACTACAATCCCTAGGTCTTCAGGACACAGCCCTCTCCTGGTTCTCATCCTACCTATCTAATCGCTCTTTCAGTGTTCACTTCTCTGATTCTACCTCTTCTTCTCTACCTCTTCTTCTCTACATATATCAGTTGGAGTACCGCAAGGCTCAGTCTTGGGTCCTCTGCTGTTCTCAGTCTGTACCTCATCTCATTGCTGGGTGATCATATCATACAACCCATTAAGAAACTGGCAAGCTGGTGGACCATTATGCAACAGGTAGCATCTATCCTTGTGTATCAATGCCTATTCCCCCATATATTGTAAGCATGCAAGCAGGGCCTTCCTACCTCTATGTCTGTCTGGTTTTACCCAGTTTTGTTCTATTACTGTTATTTTAATTGTAAAGCTCAACGGAATATGCTGCGCTATATAAGAAACTGCTAATAAATAAATATTAAAATAAATACAACACAGGCCGCTGCCCCTGTATACTATGACAACACAGGAAGCTACCCCTGTATAGTATGACAATACAGTCCACTCCCCCTGTATACTATGACAGCACAGGAAGCTACGCCTGTATATTATGACAACACAGGCCGCTCCCCCTGTATACTATGACAGTACAGGATGCTAACCCTGTATATTATGACAACACAGGCCGCTCCCTCTGTATATTATGACAACACAGGCCGCTCCCCTGTATACTATGACAGCACAGGATGCTACCCATGTATATTATAGCAACACAGGCCGCTCCCCTTGTATACCATGACAGCACAGGATGCTACCCATGTATATTATAGCAACACAGGCCGCTCCCCTTGTATACTATGACAGCACAGGATGCTACCCCTGTATATTATGACAACACACGCCACTCCTTCTGTATAGAAAGCCAATACTTGCCACTCACCCTATATAATAATAGTAACAAGACACCACAGGCCCCTCCGCCTGTATATTATGACAACGCAGGTCGCTCCCCTTGTATACTATGACAGTACAGGAAGCTACCCCTGTATATTATGACAACACAAGCCACTCCTTCTGTATAGAAAGACAATCCATGCCGCTCAACCTTTATAATAATAGAAACAAGACATCACAGGCCCCTCCTCCTGTATATTATGACCACAGGTCACTCCCCTTGTATACTATGACAGTACAGGAAGCTACCCCTGTATATTATGACAACACAGGCCACTCCTTCTGTATAGAAAGACAATCCATGCCGCTCAACCTATATAATAATAGAAACGAGACACCACAGGCCCCTCCTCCTGTATATTATGACCACAGGTCACTCCCCTTGTATACTATGACAGTACAGGATGCTACCCCTGTATATTATGACAACACAGGCCCCTCCTTCTTTATAGAAAGACAATACATGTCGCTCACCCTATATAATAATAGGAACAAGACACCACAGGCCCCTCCGCCTGTATATTATGGCAACACAGGTCGCTCCTCCTGTATACTATGACAGTACAGGACGCTACCCCTGTATATATTGCCACTACCCCTGTATACAATGACGGAACAGGATGCTAGCCCTGTATGTTATGACAACACAGGCCGCTCCCACTGTACACTATGACAGCACAGGATGCTACCCCTATATATTATGACAACACAGACCACTCCCCCTGTATACTATGACAGCACATGATGCTACCCCTGTATATTATGTTAACACAGGCCACTACCCCTGTATACTATGACAACACAGGCTGCTACCTCTGTATATTATAGAAACACAGGCCGCTCCCCCTGTATACTATGACAGCACAGGATGCTACCCCTGTATACTATGACAGCACAGGCCGCTCCCCCTGTATACAATGACGGCACAGGATGATATCCCTCTATATTATGACAATACAGGCCGCTCCCCCTGTATACTATGACAGCACAGGATGCTACCCCTGTACATTATGAAAACACAGGCCGCGCCCCCTGTATACTATGAAAGCACAGGATGCTACCCCTGTATATTACAGCAACACAGGCCGCTCCCCCTGTATACTATGACAGCACAGGATGCTACCCCTGTATACTATGACAGCACAGGCCACTCCTTCTGTATAGAAAGCCAATACATGCTGTTCACCCTATATAATAATAGTAACAAGACACCACAGGCTGCTACCCTGTATACTATGACAGCACAGGCCGCTCCCCCTGTATACAATGACGGCACAGGATACTTCCCCTGTATATTATGACAATACAGGCCGCTCCTTCTGTATAGAAAGCCAATACATGCTACTCACCCTATATAATAATAGTAACAAGACACCACAGGCCCCTCCGCCTGTATATTATGACAACACAGGTCGCTCCTCCTGTATACTATGACAGTACAGGACGCTGCCCCTGTATATTATGCTACTACCCCTGTATACAATGACGTCACAGGATACTACCCCTGTATATTATGACAACCCAGGCCGCTCCACCTGTATACTATGACAGCAGATGATGCTACCTCTGTATATTATGTAAAGACAGGCCACTTCCCCTGTATACTATGACAGCACATGATGCTACCCCTGTATATTATGTTAATACAGACCACTCCCCCTGTATACTATGACAGCACAGGATGCTACCCCTGTATATTATGAAAACACAGGCCGCTCCTCCTGTATACTATGACAACACAGGCTGCTACCCCTGTATATTTTAGCAACACAAGCCGCTCCCCCTGTATACTATGACAGCACAGGATGCTACCCCTGTATACAATGACAGCACAGGCCACTCCTTCTGTATAGAAAGCCAATACATGCTGCTCACCCTATATAATAATAGTAACAAGACACCACAGGCCCCTCCCCCTGTATACTATGACAGTACAGGCCAGCCCCCTGTATTCAATGACGGCACAGAATGATAACCCTGTATATTATTACAATACAGGCCACTACTCCTGTATACTATGACAGTACAGGACGCTGCCCCTGTATATTATGCTGCTACCCCTGTATACAATGATGGCACAGGATACTACCCCTGTATATTATGACAACACAGGCCGCTCCACCTGTATACTATGACAGCACATGATGCTACCCCTGTATATTATGTTAATACAGACCGCTCCCCGTATACTATGACAGCACATGATGCTACCCCTGTATATTATGAAAACACAGGCCGCTCCTCCTGTATACTATGACAACACAGGCTGCTACCCCTGTATATTTTAGCAACACAGGCCGCTTCCCCTGTATACAATGACAGCACAGGCCACTCCTTCTGTATAGAAAGCCAATACATGCTGCTCTCCCTATATAATAATAGTAACAAGACACCACAGGCCCCTCCCCCTGTATACTATGACAGAACAGGCCGCTCCCCCTGTATTCAATGACGGCACAGAATGATACCCCTGCATATTATGACAATACAGGCCGCTCCCCCTTTATACTATGACAGCACAGGATGCAACCACTGTATATTATGACAACACAGGCCGCTCCTCCTGTATACTATGACAGCACAGGATGCTACCCCTGTATACTATGACAGCACAGGCCACTCCTTCTGTATACAATGACGGCACAGAATGATACCCCTGCATATTATGACAATACAGGCCGCTCCCCCTGTATACTATGACAGCACAGGATGCTACCCCTGTATACTATGACAGCACAGGCCGCTTCTCCTGTATACTATAACAGCACAGGAAGCTACCCCTGTATACTATGACAGCACAGGCCACTCCTTCTGTATAGAAAGCCAATACATGATGCTCACCCTATATAATAACAGTAACAAGTCACCACAGGCTGCTCCTCCTGTATACTATGACAGCACTGACCGCTCCCCCTGTATACTATGACAGCACAGGCCGCTCCCCCTGTATACAATGACAGCAGATGATGCTACCCCTGTATATTATGACAACACAGGCCGCTCCCCCTGTATACTATGACAGCACAGGATGCTACCCCTGTATATTATGACAACACAGGCCGCTCCCCCTGTATACTATGACAGCACAGGATGCTACCCCTGTATATTATGACAACATATGCTGCTCCCCTGAATATTAATACAACACAGGCCGCTCCCTCTGTATAGTACAATGCAAAAGGACACAACACCTGTAATGTTCCGTTTATGGAAATACAATAACGGAGGGGTCAGCGCCACCTGTATTACGGCAACGGCGTGGTCTGCGCCACCTGTATTACGGTAACTCCGGGGTCTACGCCGCTTGTATTACGGTAACGCCGGGGTTTGCACCACCTGTATTACGGTAACGGCGGGGTCTGCGCCACCTGTATTACGGTAATGGCGGGGACGGCGCCACCTATATTACGGTTACGGCAGGGTCTGCGCCACCTTAATTACAGTAACGGCAAGGATTGCGCCACCTGTAATACGGTAACGGCGGGGTCTGCGACGCCTGTATTACGGTAATGGCGGGGTCTGCGCCACAGTATTACGGTAACGGCGGGATCTCCACCACCTGTATTACGGTAACGGCGGGGTCTGCACCTCCTGTATTACGGTAACGGCGGGGTCTGCGCCACCTGTATTACGGTAACGGCGGGGTCTGCGCCACCTGTATTACGGTAACGGCGGGGTCTGCACCTCCTGTATTACGGTAACGGCGGGGTCTGCGCCACCTGTATTACGGTAACGGTGGGGTCTGCGCCCCCTGTATTACGGTAACGGCGGGGTCTGCGCCACCTGTATTACAGTAATAGGACACTAGAGTGTCAGCCACCTGTACAGGGATAATGCAGCACCAGAGGCTGCTCCAGCTGCACTATAACAAGGCACCAGAGGCTGCTCCCCCTGTAGTACAGAACCTGACACCAGAGCTGCTCAGCCTATAGAATAATAATAATAATAATATCATTACCTGCTGCCAGACACAGCAATGGCTGCTCTCTGCTCCTGCTGCCTTGTGGGAATGATAGAAGGAAGGCGGAGCTCAGACCAGGGGAAAATGGCCGCCGCTCCTGACGTCACTACACGGCCAGGGAACCTATTGCTGCTGCAGTTGATGCCGGACTGGTCTACCAGAAAATGGCCGCCGGCCTTCTGCACTGAGGACTTTTATGGTTTTTTGTCATTACTGGGGGCGGAGCTGCGGGCGGGGTGAAGGAGGGGAGGGGCCAATAACCAGGAAGCAGATTTTGCCAATAATGCCCTACTTCCTGCCTGTGCGTTCCACCTTACTTCCGGATTGTGCGTTCCACATACTGGAAGTGAGTTTTCATCGACTGCTGCAGCTTTCCAGTGTCCGTTGAGATCAGGTAATGGCGTCTTACTATACAGGGGGAGCAGCCTCTGGTGTCCTGTTATTATTACTATACAGGGGGAGCAACCTGTGGTGTCCTGTTATTATTACTATACAGGGGGAGCAGCCTGTGGTGTCCTGTTATTATTACTATACAGTGGGAGCAGCCTGTGGTGTCCTGTTATTATTACTATACAGGGGGAGCAGCCTCTGGTGTCCTGTTATTATTACTATACAGGGGGAGCAGCCTGTGGTGTCCTGATATTATTATTATACAGGGGGAGCAGCCTGTGGTGTCCTGATATTATTATTATTATACAGGGAGAGCAGCCTGTGGTGTCCTGTTATTATACAGGAGGAGCAGCCTGTGGTGTCCTGTTGTTATTATTATTATTTTACAGGAGGAGCAACCTGTGGTGTCCTGTTATTATTACTATACAGTGGGAGCAGCCTGTGGTGTCCTATTATTATTATTATTATACAGGAGGAGCAGCCTTTGGTGTCCTGTTGTTGTTGTTGTTATTATTATTATTATTATTATCATTATAATAATACAGGGGGAGCAGCCTGTGGTGTCCTGTTATTATTATTATTATTATTATACAGAGGGAGCGGCGTGTGGTGTCCTGTTTTTATTATTCTACAGGTGGAGCGGCCTGTTGTGTCCTATTATTATTATAAATGGGGAGCGACTTGTAGTGTCCTATTATATTTTTTCTGGTGGAGCAGCCTGTTGTGTGATTTTATTATTAATATAAAGGGAGCAGAATGTGGTGTGCTGTTGTTTTTAGTGTTATACAGGGGGAGCAGGTTTTTGTGTACAGTTATTATTATACAGGGACAGCATCTTGTGGTGTTCTGGTATTATTATTATACATTGGGAGTGATGGTGATTTCCTACAATACAGGAGGAATGGTCTGTGGTGTTCTGCTTTTAAATACATCTGTTATTATTTTTATACTGGGGTGCAGCCTTTAGTGTCGTTATTATTATTACTACAGGTTGAGTATCCCATATCCAAATATTCGGAAATACAGACTTTTTTGAGTGAGAGTGAGATAGTGAAACCTTTGTTTTTTGATGGGTCAATGTACACAAACTTTGTTCAATGCACAAAGTTATAAAACAATATTGGCTAAAATGACCTTCAGGCTGTGTGTATAAGGTGTATATGTAACATAAATGCATTCTGTGCTTAGACTTGGGTCCCATCACCATGATATCTCATTATTGTATGCAATTATTCCAAAATACGGAATAATCCGATATCCAAAATACCTCTGGTCCCAAGCATTTTGGATAAGGGATACTGTGGGGATTGAAAATATTGCTCAATATCTAGGATGTATTATAGCAGAGACCGTAATATCCCTGGCATGTGTAACAGATGATAATTGGAGCAGTATGAAGCAAATGTATATCAGACTCCTGGGAGTGTCACAGTGACATAACATATCTATAATAATAATACAGGAACATGACTGGGGAGGTGAGGGGATCTGGGAGTGTCACTATGACATCACTTATATCTATAGTTATAATACAGGGACATGACTGGGGAGGTGAGGGCATCTGGGAATATCACAATGACATCACTTATATCTATAATAATACAGGGACATGACTGGGGAGGTGAGGGGATCTGGGAGTGTCACAGTGACATCACTTATATCTATAGTAATAATACAGAGACATGACTGGGGAGGTGAGGGGATCTGGGAGCGTCACATTTACATTACTTATATCTATAGTAATAATACAGGAATATGACTGGGGAGGTGATTGGATCTGGGACCATCACAGTGACATCACTTATATCTATAGTTATAGTACAGGTACATGACTGGGGAGGTGAAGGGATTTGGGAGTGTCACTATGACATCACTTATATCTATAGCTATAATACAGAGATATCACTGGGGAGGTGAGGGGATGTGTGAGCATCACAGTGACATCACATATCTCTAGTAATAATACAGGGACGTGTCTGGGGAAGTGAGGGGATCTGGGAGTATTTGCAGCGATATTGATGTATCCCCCATTTCGCAGGGTTACACAGTAGTGAAGAAGATCTCTGGTGAGTGTGAGACACCCAGCAGCCATCCTCGTGTGTCAGGTGGACTAAGCAGGACCCACAGCCCCACCACAGTGCGTCCACCTCACTCACTAATACATGAGAGACACAGTGACCAGAAGATCCTGGAACTCACCAACAAGATCATTCAGCTCCTGATAGGAGAGGTGACTGCTGGGAATGGGGCATTATACAGTAATACCGGGGGATGTGTCTGGGTGATGACTGGAGAGGTGACTGCTGGGAATGGGACATTATACAGTAACACCAGGGGACGTGTCTGGGTGATGACTGGAGAGGTGACTGCTGGGAATGGGACATTATACAGTAACACCAGGGGATGTGTCTGGGTGATGACTGGAGAGGTGACTGCTGGGAATGGGACATTATACAGTAACACCAGGGGATGTGTCTGGGTGATGACTGGAGAGGTGACTGCTGGGAATGGGACATTATACAGTAACACCAGGGGACGTGTCTGGGTGATGACTGGAGAGGTGACTGCTGGGAATGGGACATTATTCAGTAACACTAGGGGATGTGTCTGGGTGATGACTGGAGATGTGACTGCTGGGAATGGGGCATTATACAGTAACACCAGGGGATGTGTCTGGGTGATGACTGGAGAGGTGACTGCTGGGAATGGGGCATTATACAGTAACACCAGGGGATGTGTGTGGTGATGACTGGAGCGGTGACTGCTGGGAATGGGGCATTATACAGTAACACCGGGGGATGTGTCTGGGTGATGACTGGAGAGGTGACTGCTGGGAATGGGACATTATACAGTAACACCAGGTAATGTGTCTGGGTGATGACTGGAGAGGTGACTGCTGGGAATGGGACATTATACAGTAACACCAGGGGACGTGTCTGGGTGATGACTGGAGAGGTGACTGCTGGGAATGGGGCATTACACAGTTACACCAGGGGACGTGTCTGGGTGATAACTGGAGAGGTAACTGCTGGGATTGGGACATTATACAGTAACACTAGGGGACGTGTCTGGTGATGACTGGAGAGGTGACTGCTGGGAATGGGGCATTATACAGTAACACCAGGGGAGGTGTCTGGGTGATAACTGGAGAGGTAACTGCTGGGATTGGGACATTATAAAGTAACACTAGGGGACGTGTCTGGTGATGACTGGAGAGGTGACTGCTGGGAATGGGGCATTATACAGTAACACCAGGGGACGTGTCTGGATGATGACTGGAGAGGTGACTGCTGGGAATGGGGCATTATACAGTAACACCAGGGGATGTGTCTGGGTGATGACTGTAGAGGTGACTGCTGGGAATGGGGCATTATACAGTAATACCAGGGGAAGTGTCTGGGTGATGACTGGAGAGGTGACTGCTGGGAATGGGACATTATACAGTAACGCCAGGGGACGTGTCTGGGTGATGACTGGAGAGGTGACTGCTGGGAATGGGACATTATACAGTAACACCAGGGGATGTGTCTGGGTGATGACTGGGGAGGTGACTGCTGGGAATAAGGCATTATACAGTAACATAAGGGGATATGTCTGGGTGATGACTGGAGAGATGAATGCTGGGAATGGGGCATTATACAGTAACACCAGGGGACGTGTCTGGGTGATGACTGGAGAGGTGACTGCTGGGAATGGGGCATTATACAGTAACACTGTGGGATGTGTCTGGATGATGACTGGAGAGGTGACTGCTGGGAATTGGGCATTATACAGTAACACCAGGGGATGTGTCTGGGTGATGACTGGAGAGGTGTCTGCTAGGAATGGTGCATTATACAGTAACACCGGAGTATGTGTCTGAGTGATGACTGGAGAGGTGACTGCTGGGAATGGGACATTATACAGTAACACCAGGGGATGTGTCTGGGTGATGACTGGAGAGGTGACTGCTGGGAATGGGACATTATACAGTAACACCAGGGGACGTGTCTGGGTGATGACTGGAGAGGTGACTGCTGGGAATGGGACATTATACAGTAATACCAGGGGAAGTGTCTGGGTGATGACTGGAGAGGTGACTGCTGGGAATGGGACATTATACAGTAACACCAGGGGATGTGTCTGGGTGATGACTGGAGGGGTGACTGCTGGGAATGGGACATTATATAGTAACACCGGGGGATGTGTCTGGGTGATGACTGTATCACTGTGTGTGTCAGGTTCCTATAAGGTGTCAGGATGTCACTGTCTATGTCTCCATGCAGGAAGGGGAGTATATAGAGGAACACAGGGGTCTATACAAGGACGTGATGATGGAGAATCACCGGCCCCTCACATCACTGGGTAAGAGGAGACTGTCATGTATTGTACAGGGGACAGCAGTTATGGGGGCCCCTATATACACACATCATCTGATAATCACATATATACACTGTACTCAGTCACTGTGTGTCTCTTACAGATGGGCACAGTAACAGAGATACCCCAGAGAGATGTCCCCGTCCTCTGTATTCCCAGGATTGTACAGAGGAGAATCACAGGATCCCACAGGAGGATCAGGTAGGTGGGATTTAGGGTCTCCCCAATATACCAAAGTGACTGTCACTATATGATCTGTAGAGGAGCTGTGTGTCTTATACACTGATATTATACTGTTTCACCTCAGTTTAATCACTATGTAAATGCCATTGTATTTTCTGCTGCGGGGTACACTGGGCTCCACAAGGATTCACATCGGGTGTAGAGTAGGATCTTTATCCGAGGCACCAACAGGCTCAGAGCTTTTGACTGTTCCCAAGATGCTCAGTGCCGCCTCCTCTATAGCCCCGCCTCCTCTATAGCCCCGCCTCCGTGCACAGGAGCTCAGTCAGTAGGTTGGTGTCTTGCAGTAAGTAGGCATATAACAGGGGTGCTGCATTAGGCAGCCTATTGATGGGTTTATTGTAAAGGAAAAGACTGAAGATTCTTCTGACAGAGTAACAGGGCTGCAGCCGGTAACGTCTCACAGACGTCCCTGACTGCAGCTCCATCACCCCCAGCGGCGCTGTATACTCCCGCGCCCTGGTTGCCGGGTCACTGCAGCGGAGGCTCCGGTTCTTTCACAGCATCAGTCACACACTCGCCGCCGTCCTCCCGGATCGTGGGGGCCGCAGGTACGGGGGAGGTGAGGGGTCTCTCTGGCCGCACTTTACCGCGATCCAGCGATCTAGTAAAGGGTATTTCTCTGATGTCCTAGTGGATGCTGGGAACTCCGTAAGGACCATGGGGAATAGCGGCTCCGCAGGAGACTGGGCACAAAAGTAAAGATTTAGGACTACCTGGTGTGCACTGGCTCCTCCCCCTATGACCCTCCTCCAAGCCTCAGTTAGATTTTTGTGCCCGGCCGAGAAAGGTGCACACTAGGGGCTCTCCTGAGCTTCTTAGTGAAAGTTTAGTTTTAGTTTTTTTTATTTTCAGTGAGACCTGCTGGCAACAGGCTCACTGCATCGAGGGACTAAGGGGAGAAGAAGCGAACTCACCTGCGTGCAGAGTGGATTGGACTTCTTAGGCTACTGGACACCATTAGCTCCAGAGGGACCGAACACAGGCCCAGCCTCGGAGTCCGGTCCCAGAGCCGCGCCGCCGGCCCCCTTACAGAGCCAGAAGCAAGAAGAGGTCCGGAAAATCGGCGGCAGAAGACATCCTGTCTTCACCAAGGTAGCGCACAGCACTGCAGCTGTGCGCCATTGCTCCTCAGCACACTTCACACTTCGGTCACTGAGGGTGCAGGGCGCTAGGGGGGGGCGCCCTGAGCAGCAATAAAAACACCTTGGCTGGCGAAAATATATCACATATAGCCCCAGGGCTATATGGATGAATTTTAACCCCTGCCAGATTCCACAGAAAAACGGGAGAAAAGGCCGCCGAGAAGGGGGCGGAGCCTATCTCCTCAGCACACTGGCGCCATTTTCCCTCACAGCTCCGTTGGAGGGAAGCTCCCTGGCTCTCCCCTGCAGTTACTACGCTACAGAAAAGGGTTAAAAAAGAGAGGGGGGCACTAATTAGGCGCAGTATTAATAAAACAGCAGCTATAAGGGGAAAAACACTTCCATAAGGTTATCCCTGTATATATATATAGCGCTCTGGTGTGTGCTGGCATACTCTCCCTCTGTCTCCCCAAAGGGCTAGTGGGGTCCTGTCCTCTATCAGAGCATTCCCTGTGTGTGTGCTGTGTGTCGGTACGTTGTGTCGACATGTATGAGGAGGAAAATGGTGTGGAGGCGGAGCAATTGCCTGTAATGGAGATGTCACCCCCTAGGGAGTCGACACCTGAGTGGCTGAGCTTATGGAAGGAATTACGTGACAGTGTCAGCTCTTTACAAAAGATTGATGACATGAGACAGCCGGCTACTCAGCCTGTGCCTGTCCAGGCGTCTCAAAAGCCATCAGGGGCTCTAAAACGCCCGTTACCTCAGATGGCAGATACAGACGCCGACACGGATACTGACTCCAGTGTCGACGATTAAGAGATGAATGTGACTTCCAGTAGGGCCACACGTTACATGATTGAGGCTATGGAAAATGTTTTACATATTTCTGATAATACCACTACCACTAAAAAGGGTATTAGGTTGGGTGAGAAAAAGCTGCCTGTAGTTTTTCTTGCATCTGAGGAATAAAATGAAGTGTGTGATGATGCGTGGGTTTCCCCCGATAAAAACTGTTAATTCCTAAAAAGTTATTAGCATCATATCCCTTCCCGCTAGAGGATAGGGCACGTTGGGAAACACCCCCTAGGGTGGATAAAGCGCTCACACGCTTGTCTAAACAGGTGGCACTACCGTCCCCGGATACGGCCGTCCTTAAAAAAGCAGAAAAATATCCTAAAATGTATATACACTCACACAGGTGTTATACTGCGACCAGCAATCGCCTCAGCCTGGATGTGCAGTGCTGGGGTGGCTTGGTCGGATTCCCTGACTGACAATATTGATACCCTAGATAGGGACAGTATATTACTGACTATAGAGCATTTAAAAGATGCATTTCTATATATGCGTGATGCACAGAGGGATATTTGCCGACTGGCATCAAGAGTAAAAGTGCGCTGTCCATTTCTGCCAGAAGATTATGGACGAGGCAGTGGTCAGGTGATGCTGATTCCAAAAGGCATATGGAAGCATTGCCTTATAAAAGGGAGGAGTTATTTGGGGTAGGTCTAACAGACCTGGTGGCCACGGCAATGGCTGGGAAATCCACATTTTTACCCCAGGTAGCCTCTCAACATAAGAAAACGCCGTATTATCAGGCGCAGTCCTTTCGGCCCCATAAGGGCAAGCGGGCAAAAGGCTCCTCATTTCTGCCCCGTGGCAGAGGGTGAGGAAAACGGCTGCAGCAAACAGCCAGTTCCCAGGAACAGAAGCCTCTCCCGTTTCTGCCAAGTCCTCAGCATGACGCTGGGACTTTACAAGCGGATTCAGGCACGGTGGGGGCCCGTCTCAAAAATTTCAGCGTGCAGTGGGCTCACTCACAGGTGGACCCCTGGATCCTTCACCCAGCAGGTGATAATCAAGGTACCCCTCCTACAACAAGGAGAGGGGTATTATTCCACGCTGTTTGTGGTACCGAAGCCGGACGGCTCGGTGAGACCTATTTTAAATCTGAAATCCTTGAACACTTACATACAAAGGTTCAAATTCAAGATGGAGTCACTCAGAGCGGTGATTGCGAACCTGGAAGAAGGGAATTATATGGTGTCTCTGGACATCAAGGAGGCTTACCTCCATGTCCCAATTTACCCTTTTCACCAAGGGTACCTCAGGTTTGTGGTACAGAACTGTCACTATCAGTTTCAGACGCTGCCGTTTGGATTGTCCACGGCACCCCGGGTCTTTACCAAGGTAATGGCCGAAATGATGATACTCCTTCGAAAGGAAGGGAGTTTTTAGTTATCCCTTACTTGGACGATCTCCTGATAAGGGCAAGATCCAGGGAACAGTTGGAAGTCGGGGTAGCACTATCTCAGGTAGTGTTGCAGCAGCATGGTTGGATTCTCAGTATTCCAAAATCGCAGCTGATCCCGACGACACGTCTTCTATTCCTAGGGATGATCCTGGACACAGTCCAGAAAAAGGTGTTTCTCCCGGAGGAGAAAGCCAGGGGGTTATCCGAACTAGTCAGAAACCTCCTAAAACCAGGCCAAGTGTAAGTGCATCAGTGCACAAGGGTCCTGGGAAAAATGGTGGCTTCCTACGAAGCAATTCCATTCGGCAGATTCCACGCAAGAACTTTCCAGTGGGACCTGCTGGACAAATGGTCCGGATCGCATCTTCAGATGCATCAGCGGATAACCCTGTCACCAAGGACAAGGGTGTCTCTCCTGTGGTGGTTGCAGAGTGCTCATCTTCTAGAGGGCCGCAGATTCGGCATTCAGGACTGGGTCCTGGTGACCACGGATGCCAGCCTGCGAGGCTGGGGAGCAGTCACACAGGGAAGAAATTTCCAGGGCTTATGGTCAAGCCTGGAGACATCACTTCACTTAAATATCCTGGAGCTAAGGGCCATTTACAATGCCCTAAGCCAAGCAAGACCTCTGCTTCAAGGTCAGCCGGTGCTGATCCAGTCGGACAGCGTCACGGCAGTCGCCCACGTAAACAGACAGGGCGGCACAAGAAGCAGGAGAGCAATGGCAGAAGCTGCAAGGATTTTTCGCTGGGCGGAAAATCATGTGATAGCATTGTCAGCAGTATTCATTCCGGGAGTGGACAACTGGGAAGCAGACTTCCTCAGCAGGCACGACCTCCACCCGGGAAAGTGGGGACCTCACCCAGAAGTCTTCCACATGATTGTAAACCGTTGGAGAAACTAAAGGTGGACATGATGGCGTCCCGCCTAAACAAAAAAAAATTGGACAGTTATTGCGCCAGGTCAAGGGACCCTCAGGCGATAATTGTGGACGCTCTGGTAACACCGTGGGTGTACCAGTCAGTGTATGTGTTCCCTCTTTTTTCCTCTCAGATCAAAAGTACTGAGAATTATAAGACGGAGGGGAGTAAGAATTATACTCGTGGCTCCGGATTGACCAAGAAGGACTTGGTACTCGGAACTTCAAGAGATGCTCACGGAGGACCCGTGACCTCTACCTCTAAGAAGGGACCTGATCCAGCAAGGACCCTGTCTATTACAAGACTTACCGCGGCTGCGTTTGACGGCAGGGCGGTTGAACGCCGGATCCTGAAGGAAAAGGGGCATTCCAGAAGAAGTCATCCCTACCCTGATCAAAGCCAGGAAGGATGTAACCGCAAAGCATTATCACCGCATGTGGCGAAAATATGTTGCGGGGTGCAAGGCCAGTAAGGCCCCGAGGGAGGAATTTCAACTAGGTCGATTCCTGCATTTACTGCAAACAGGAGTGTCTATGGGCCTAAAATTGGGGTCCATTAAGGTTCAAATTTCGGCCCTGTCGATTTTCTTCCAGAAAGAACTAGCTTCAGTTTCTGAAGTTCAGACGTTTGTAAAAGGGGTACTGCATATACAACCTCCTTTTGTGCCTCCAGTGGCACTTTGGGATCTCAATGTAGTTTTGGGGTTCCTAAAGTCACATTGGTTTGAACCACTTGAATCTGTGGAGTTAAAATGTCTCACATGGAAAGTGGTCATGCTGTTGGCCCTGGCCTCGGTCAGGCGCGGGTCAGAATTGGCGGCTTTATCCTGTAAAAGCCCTTATCTGATCTTCCATTCAGACAGGGCGGAATTGAGGACTTGTCCTCATTTTCTCCCTAAGGTGGTTTCAGCGTTTCATCTGAACCAACCTATTGTGGTACCTGCGGCTACTAGTGACTTGGAGGACTCCAAGTTGTTGGACGTAGTCAGGGCCCTGAAAATTTATGTTTCCAGGACGGCTGGAGTCAGAAAATCTGACTCGCTGTTTATCCTGTATGCACCCAACAAGCTGGGTGCTCCTGCTTCTAAGCAGACTATTGCTCGTTGGATTTGTAATACAATTCAGCTTGCACATTCTGTGGCAGGCCTGCCACAGCCAAAATCTGTAAAAGCCCATTCCACAAGGAAGGGGGCTCATCTTGGGCAGCTGCCCGAGGGGTCTCGGCTTTACAACTTTGCCGAGCTGCTACTTGGTTAGGGGCAAACACGTTTGCTAAATTCTACAAATTTGATACCCTGGCTGAGGAGGACCTGGAGTTCTCTCATTCGGTGCTGCAGAGTCATCCGCACTCTCCCGCCCGTTTTGGGAGCTTTGGTATAATCCCCATGGTCCTTACGGAGTTCCCAGCATCCACTAGGACGTTAGAGAAAATAAGAATTTACTCACCGGTAATTCTATTTCTCGTAGTCCGTAGTGGATGCTGGGCGCCCATCCCAAGTGCGGATTATCTGCAATACTTGTACATAGTTATTGTTAACTAATCGGGTTATTATTGTAGTGAGCCATCCTTCGAGAGGCTCCTCTGTTATCATACTGTTAACTGGGTTCAGATCACAAGTTGTACGGTGTGATTGGTGTGGCTGGTATGAGTCTTACCCGGGATTCATAAATCCTTCCTTATTGTGTACGCTCGTCCGGGCACAGTATCCTAACTGAGGCTTGGAGGAGGGTCATAGGGGGAGGAGCCAGTGCACACCAGGTAGTCCTAAAGCTTTACTTTTGTGCCCAGTCTCCTGCGGAGCCGCTATTCCCCATGGTCCTTACGGAGTTCCCAGCATCCACTACGGACTACGAGAAATAGAATTACCGGTGAGTAAATTCTTATTTTCACTCAGCGGGCTATTCCTATATTGCTATACCTGAGGGACTAAGTGTATCAGATTTCTTTCTGTATAATATAGGATTGTATCACAAGATATACTTGCTGTGTATTTTTCCTTGTGATTTATAGTCACCATATTGATTTATATCTCTTGAACTCCCGGTTTGTGCTGTCATAGTCACATCACCGGGTGTTCTTGCTGGGTATATTGCTGCTACACCTTGTACCAGGTTTCCCGATATTGTGCACGCTTTTATGTCTGCTACATGTGGCAACGACGCTGGGGCTTCTCCCACACTGCGTGGTAGTGAGGCCGCAGACGTAATGGAGGAAATGGTTGTTCCTCTGCTCTACAAGTAACTACCGTCACCTCCCTGAAGGAACCGACGGATAGACGTGTGGAGGGTTGTTTAAAAGCAATTTATACCCTAGCAGGGGCTGTGCATAGGCCATCAATTGCAGCAACTTGGGCTGCTGAAGCTGTTGAGGCGTGGGCTCAGGAGTTTGAGGCAGATCTGCCTTCCAATGCGTCTGAGCATGCTCGACAATGTCTCTCGTATATTACCACGGCTTCTCTGTACCTTAAGGAGGCGGGCTCCGATGCCGGGGTGCTCGAGACCAAGGCTGCTATTACGTCTGTCTTGGCCAGACGTATCCTTTGGTTGAGATTCTGTTCGGTGGATGTGGTTTCCAAGAAAACCCTGCAGGTGCTTCCTTTCAAGGGAGACATTCTCTCCGGAGAAGACCTCAATAAGATTGTGGCTGATCTGGCTAAAACTGCTTGCCTACCTAGTACGTCTCCTTCCGCACAGAAGGCTAAAAGTACTTTCCCTCTGCCCTTTCGTCCTCCAGGAAAAGCAAAAGGTCAGGCGTGCCCAAAGCAAGCTCGTGCTTCCAGACCTGCCAAGCCCAGACCGAATCGTGCCTGGGCCGCCCATCAGCCTGCTTCCAAAACTGACAAGCCTGCCACATAACGGGGCATGCCTCCCACTGGGGGATCCCAAGGTGGGGGGCCGACTTCCAGGTTTTGCCCAGGAATGGTTGCAGACCACTTCGGATAACTGGGTAAGGGAAGTCGTCGCTCGAGGTTACGCCATACCCTTCAAGAATCGTCCCCCTCATCGATTTTGTTTGACAGATGTGCCTCTGGATTCGGCAAAAGCAAACACTTTGCATTTGGTGGTGCACTCCCTCCTGTCCACCGGGGTGGTGGTACAGGTGCCTCTAGATCAAAGAGGCAACGGGTACTATTCATTGCTGTTCCTAGTCCCGAAACTGGACGTTCCTCACGGCCCATTCTCAATCTGAAGTCCTTGAACAAGCATGTGCGGGTCTCCCAAGTTTCGTATGGAAACTCTGCGCTCTGTTGTTCTGGCCTTGGAGCCTGGGGGCTTTATGGTCTCCCTGGACATACAGGATGCCTTCCTGCATATTCCTATTGCGGTATCTCATCAGCAGTACCTGAGGTTTGCGGTGTGCAACCTACGTTACCAATTTCGGGCGTTACCCTTTGGTTTGACAACGGCTCTCCGAGTTTTCACCAAAGATATGGCGGTCATGACTGCTTCACTCCGCCGTCAAGGGGTCAGGATCCTACTGTATCTGGATGAATTGTTGATCCTGGCGAATTCCCCAGATCTTCTCTTGTGTCATCTCGATCTGACGGTCCAGTGCATGAAAGCCCATGGGTGGCTGATCAACTTGAAGAAATCCTCCCTGGTTCCTGCTCGGAGCATGGTACACCTGGGAGCGTTATTGGACACTCACAACCAGCAGTTGTTCCTGTCTAAGGAGAAAGTCCTGAAACTTCAGGACAGGATTCAATGCTTCCTATCTCGTCCGCAAGTGTTGATTCATTCGGCAATGCAAGTGCTAGGTCTCATGGTGTCGGCTTTCGACATGGTGGAGTATGCTCAATTCCATTCTCGCCCTCTGCAGAATTTGATTCTGTCCAAGTGGGATGGCTTGCCTCACCGTATCAGGTTTCACATGATCTCCTTGTCTCTGGGGGTCCGCCTGTCACTATGCTGGTGGCGCCAGGACCAACGGTTGTGCAGGGGCCGTCCCTTCTGGATATCCAACTGGGTCCTGCTGACGACGGATGCCAGTCTAAGAGGTTGGGGAGTAGTGTTGGAACAGCACTCTCTTCAGGGTCGGTGGACCAAGGAGGAGTCTCTACTCCCGATAAATATTCTGGAACTGCGGGCAGTGTTCAATGCCCAGCATCTCATACAGAACAGACCTGTTCAAGTAGAATCGGACAATGCCACTATGGTGGCGTACAGCAATCAGGGCGGCACTCAAAGCCGCATGGCATTGAGGGAAGTATCACAGATTCTTCAGTGGGTGGAACGTCATCTGCCAGCCATATCAGCAGTGTTCATTCCGGGGGTCCTAAACTGGGAAGCGGACTTTCTCATTCATCAGGACGTAGATGCCAGAGAGTGGAGCCTCCATCCAGAAGTGTTTCAACTCCTCGTGGACAAGTGGGGCCTTCCAGATGTGGACCTGATGGCATCTCGACACAATCACAAGGGTCCAGTCTTCGGAGCAAGGACAAGGGATACTCAAGCTGCGTTCGTGGACGTTCTGGCAATTCCATGGAGCTTTCAGATACCGTATGTGTTCCCTCCGGTGTCACTCCTGCCCAGAGTAATACGGAAGTTCAAGCAAGAAGGCGGAAACCTACTTCTGGTTGCTCTAGCGTGGCCAGATGGCACTGGTTCTCCGATCTACTGGGTCTCTCGTGGGATCATCCCCTTCTACTTCCACAATGACCAGACCTCCTCGTTCAGGGCCTTTGTGTTTACCAGGATTTGGCCCTTCTGGCTTTGACGGCGTGGCTCTTGAAGCTTCCATCCTGACGGCCAAGGGTTTCTCTGAGGTGGTCATTCAAACTGTGTTGAAGGCCCGTAAGCCGGCTTCTGCTCGGATCTACCATAGAGTCTGGAATGCTTATTTCACATGGTGTGCGTCTCATAATCATGACGTTTTCAAGTTGAGTACGGCCAAACTATTGGCCTTTCTACAACAGGGCCTGGACTTAGGCCTGCGTCTGGCCTCCCTCAAGGTTCACATCTCTGCCATCCCTCAAGGTTCACATCTCTGCTTTGTTGGTTTGGTGTCAGAGAAAGATAGCTACCCTACCTGATGTCCATACATTCACTCAGGGTGTGCTGCGGATTCAGCCTCCATATGTGCCACCTGTGGCCCCTTGGGACTTGTCGGTGGTTTTGGAGGCCTTGCAAGAGTCTCCGTTTGAGCCTCCTGCCTCTGCTGACCTTAAGTGGCTGTCCCTTAAGGTCCTCTTCTTGCTGGCGATTGTTTCAGATAGAAGGGTATTGGACTTGGGTGCCTTATCCTGTAAGTCTCCCTATTTCATTTTTCACCGTGACCGGGCGGTTCTTAGAATGCGGCCGGGTTATTTGCCTATGGTGGTGTCTTCCTTCCACCTTAACCAGGAGATTGTGGTTCCGGCTTTTAATTCTCCTGAGTTGTCTTCCAAAGAGCGGTCTTTGGATGTGGTACGGGCTCTCCGTATCTATGTGAAGAGAACTGCCTCTTTTAGGAAATCTGATTCTCTTTTTGTGTTGTTTGGTTTTCACAAACGTGGCAGGCCTGCTTCCAAGCAGACTTTGGCCAGGTGGATTAGAATGGTGATTGTACATGGTTATGTACAGGCTGGTCGTCCGGTTCCTGCTACCATTAAAGCCCATTCTACTCGGTCGGTCGGACCTTCTTGGGCGGCCCACCATGGTGCAACCCTTGAACAGTTGTGCAAGGCGGCAATGTGGTCCGCTGGAACACGTTTATAAGGTTCTATGCCTTCGATACCGCTGCTTCCCAGGATGCTTCCTTTGGACACCGGGTTGTTGTGTCCGCTACAGTGCTTCCCCTCCCATAAGGAACTGCTTTAGGACATCCCCGATGTTAATCCTTGTGGAGCCCAGTGTACCCCGCAGCAGAAAACAAGATTTATGGTAAGAACTTACCGTTGTTAAATCTGTTTCTGCGAGGTACACTGGGCTCCACAAGGCGCCCACCCTGACACACTTCGCTTCTTTGGGTTGGTATTGGCATAGACGCTGACACCCTTTCCTGTGGTGAGTTTGCGGTGTACTTGGCTACGAGCGATTGTCGTCTCTGATACCTGCTACTACATTGGGCTGGTTAACAAAACTGAGCTCCTGTGCACGGAGGCGGGGTTATAGAGGAGGCAGCGCAGTGCATCTTGGGAACAGTCAAAAGTTTTGAGCCTGTTGGTGCCCCGGATCAAGATCCTACTCTACACCCGAATTTATCCTTGTGGAGCCCAGTGTACCGCGCAGAAAGAGATTTAACAACGGTAAGTTCTTACCATAAATCCTTTTTTTTTCTGGTTATTTAGGTAGAACGTCTGTCTGATATTAAGGCAGAAGATATAGAGGAAGAAGAAGAGACGTATGTGATGGATATAAAGGCAGAAGATATAGAGGGAGAAGAAGAGACGTATGTGACTACTATAAAGGCAGAAGATATAGAGGGAGAAGAAGAGACGCATGTGACTGATATGAAGGCAGAAGATATAGAGGGAGAAGAAGAGACGTATGTGACTGATATAAAGGCAGAAGATATAGAGGGAGAAAAAGAGACGTATGTGACTGATATAAAGGCAGAAGATATAGAGGGAGAAGAAGAGACATATGTGACTGATATAAAGGCAGAAGATATAGAGGGAGAAGAAGAGAAGTATGTGACTGATATGAAGGCAGAAGATATAGAGGGAGAAGAAGAGACGTATGTGACTGATATAAAGGCAGAAGATATAGAGGGAGAAGAAGAGACGTATGTGACTGATATAAAGGCAGAAGATATAGAGGGAGAAGAAGAGACGTATGTGAGGGGTGATCAGCAGTGTAAGGAGGAGGAGATCCCTACAGATATCAGCACAGGTGAGTAATAAACACTTACTACAGAAGTCACATATTCTCATTGCTCAGTCACTACAGCAATCTCTTATCCTACACCCTCCTCCGCCATCAGCCCTGTTCTCAGTTGGGTGTTTCTAACACAAGGCTATCCATGACAAATATCACATGTAGAGAGTTATTACACACAACACGATAATGTTATTAAAAGTAACAAGCAGAAATTTATTATTAGTGATTTTATATAAATGTGTATATATGTATGTATGTATATAATATAATTATTATTATTTTTTGTGGAGTGCCTAATTTATATGCATTTTGTTAGATGATGCAGGTATGAAATATTTTCTGCTATACAGTAGACCTGAGCTCACCAAATACAATTCATATAAGATTCAGAAACAAAATGAAATTTGAATCTAGAACTTCAAGTAAAACAGAGTAAAATCTTATCACAAGTACATATCTGTATAATCATAAGACAAGCGTTTTGCACTTGTTGTCACCCTTGCATGGGTGGGCTTGTTCTTATCCACTCCAATTCACTCTAAATCCAAATTGCGTGTCAACCAACGTGTTTCATCAATAGTGACTTCTTCAGGGGTGTTTTCTGTTAAAGGTTTTTTTCTCAAATATCAGTTGTGTAGACTTGAAATAATTGTGTAACCTTCAGATGGTAATTGTGGACTTGTTCATGATGAACACATTCCTAATTACTTGTGAATAATAGTTCTTGCTCTGTGCAGTTCTGAGGTTATGGGGTATATGCAATTGCGGTCGAATTCCCGAAATTGTCGAATTTCGGGTCATTTTCGACCAAAAAAAAAAATCGCCTATGCAATCCAGTGCTTTCCGACCAAAAAACGGACTTTCAAAATTCGACTTTTTGAAATTCGAATTTTTGCAAATTCGACTTTTCTGCAATGATACAAGTGCTGCAATTCGACCAAAGCATATTCAATTCAAGTTTGGAAATTCGACAGCAGTGCTTTTAGACAGCAAATTCGTCATTTTCAATCCGCCACACTTTGGAGGGTGAAAACATATAAAAAAAATTTAAACATGTTTTTTTTGGTGTTTTTTTTTTTGGGAATAGCAGATCTATTTATATTAGAAGGGATTAGGTACTTTGTTTTTTTTTTTGGGAGGCACAAATATTATTTATATATTTTTTAAAATATTTTTTTTTTTTTTTTTTAATGCTGGAACGGTAAAATCATAAAAAAAAATGGCGTGGGGTCCCCCCTCCAAAGCATAACCAGCCTCGGGCTCATTGAGCTGGTCCTGGTTCTAAAAATGCGGGGGAAAAATTGACAGGGGATCCCCCGTATTTTTAAAACCAGCACCGGGCTCTGCGCCTGGTGCTGGTGCCAAAAATACGGGGGACAAAAAGAGTAGGGGTCCCCCGTATTTTTAACACCAGCATAGGGCTCCACTAGCTGGACAGATAATGCCACAGCCGGGGGTCACTTTTATGCCGTGCCCTGCGGCCGTGGCATTAAATATCCAACTAGTCACCCCTGGCCGGGGTACCCTGGGGGAGTGGGGACCCCTTCAATCAAGGGGTCCCCCCCCACCAGCCACCCAAGGGCCAGGGGTGAAGCCCGAGGCTGTCCCCCCCCATCCAATGGGCTGCGGATGGGAGGGCTGATAGCCTTTTGTGATAATAGAAAGATATTGTTTTTTCCATTAGTACTACAAGTCCCAGCAAGCCTCCCCCGCAAGCTAGTACTTGGAGAACCACAAGTACCAGCATGCGGGAGAAAAACGGGCCCGCTGGTACCTGTAGTACTACTGGGGAAAAAATACCCAAATAAAAACAGGACACACACACCGTCGACAGTAAAACTTTATTTCATACGTCGACACACACATACTTACCTATGTTCACACGCCGACATCGGTCCTCTTCTCCATGTAGAATCCACGGATACCTGAAAAGAAAAGTTCAATATACTCACCTCAGCCATGGTCCAGAGATAAATCCACGTACTTGGCAAAAAAAGAAAACGCAAATACCCGTCCACCGGACTGAAAGGGGTCCCATGCTGACACATGGGACACCTTTCCACGAATGAGACCTGTCAGTGACAGCTGTCACAGAAAGGTCTCTAAGCCAATCAGGAAGCGCAACTTCGTTGCGCTCACCTGATTGGCTGAGCGCTGTCTGTACTGTGACAGCGCATCGCACAGCTCCCTCCATTATATTCAATGGTGGGAACTTAGCGGCTAGCGGTAAGGTCACCCGCCGGTCAGCGGCTGACCGGCGGGTGACTCCACCGCTACCCGCAAAGTTCCCACCATTGAAAGTAATGGAGCGGCTTTGCGAGGCGCTGTCACAGTACAGACAGCGCTCAGCCAATCAGGTGAGCGCCACGGCAGTAGCGCTTCCTGATTGGCTGAAGGGACATCAGTGACAGGAGTCACGTGATGTCCCGGCATTCGGGAGAAAGGGGTCTGATGTGAAAACATTGGACCCCTTTCTAGTCCGGTATGGAGCGGGTGTGCGTTTTCTTATTTTAAACAAGTACGTGGATTTATCTCTCTGGACGCTGGAAGGTGAGTATCATTTTTTCACAGGTACCCTCGGATCGACGGAGACCGTGGCAGTCGGCGTGTCAACATAGGTAAGTATGTGTGTGTCGGTAGTGTGTAATAAAGTTTTACTGTCAAGGTGTCTGTGTCCTGTTTTTATTTGGGTTTTTTTTTTTCAGTAGTACTACAGGTACCAGCGGGCCCGTTTTTCTCCCGCATGCTGGTACTTGTGGTTCTCCAAGTACCAGCTTGCGGGGGAGGCTTGCTGGGACTTGTAGTACTAATGGAAAAAACAATATCTTTCTATTATCACAAAAGGCTATCAGCCCTCCCATCCGCAGCCCATTGGATGGGGGGGGACAGCCTCGGGCTTCACCCCTGGCCCTTGGGTGGCTGGGGGGGGGGGACCCCTTGATTGTAGGGGTCCCCACTCCCCCAGGGTACCCCGGCCAGGGGTGACTAGTTGGATATTTAATGCCACGGCCGCAGGGCACGGCATAAAAGTGACCCCCGGCTGTGGCATTATCTGTCCAGCTAGTGGAGCCCGATGCTGGTGTTAAAAATACGGGGGACCCCTACTCTTTTTGTCCCCCGTATTTTTGGCACCAGCACCAGGCGCAGAGCCCGGTGCTGGTTTTAAAAATACGGGGGATCCCTGGCCAATTTTTCCCCTGCATTTTTAGAACCAGGACCAGCTCGAAGAGCCCGAGGCTGGTTATGCTTTGGAGGGGGGACCCCACGCCATTTTTTTTTTCGGGTTTTTCACGTTTTTTCCCGTTTTTTTAAATCGCAGCAAAATCCGCCAAATCGGACGATTTTCGCCCGCGATTCTGGCGAATCCGTTTTTCATTGAATATGGTGAATTCCAGGAGCCACCTTCCGGAATTCACCTGGCGAATTTGGTCGAATTAAAAAACGGCGATAATTGCCGCGAATTCGACCGCAATTGCATATACCCCTATGACTTTAGGGAATGTAATGGTCAGATCCAATATTGCTCAATCTAAGGTCTCCCAGTAGCCTTACTACATACATAAATGTGTCTTACACTCACTATTTTCTCCGGCTGGTTCCACATCCATATATCCCCGCCCACCGACTCGGTCAAATCAGTTTTTTGTTTGGTGCGGAAGGAGTCCGGACCACGGTCACAGGGTGCTGTGTTTGGCAGCCCTAAGCTTTTTTATTTTATTTTTATGGTCTTACTACATAGTTTTTTGAGTGATCTTTCCTAACAGCGTCTTACACGCATATTGGAAAGAGTCGCTCCAACAACTATCTGACGGGACACAACAACGCTTACCCACGGTACAAGTGCTGTCTCGACGGGCGTCTGTGTTGGATATACTAGCAGGTCCAGCAGACGTTACCAGGCTGTGGCCGGAGCACGGGGAGAAGGTAAGGCGTCTGTTCCGCTTAGAAGGGGAATACGGACACAGCTGCACTGTTTGGGGGGAGACTACCAAACAGTAGCTGGCGCACCGCCACCACGGGTGCTCCAGCACTAGGCCTTAGGGATCATAAGGCACCAGGATTAGTTTGAGGCTGCGATCCCTAGGGTTGATGTCAGCAGTGGGGAGTCAGACTCTCTCCTGGTCGCCCCTCCCCCAGTTCTGGACCAGTTTCCGTGTGTCTCCCGCCATAAACTGATTGCCTCACTTCCGTCTGACGCTACCACGAGGGGACTCTGTCGCAAGCATAGGCCGCTGCGTCTGTATACACTAAGTTTTCCGCTAGGAGATCGGGTCGCAGACGGGTGCGTCTGCATGCACTAATGTTCACTGAGAGTCTGTGTCCACTAAAAAGTTACCGGAGCGGTAGTGTACACTAGTAGCGTCTGGATCCACTCAGCGTTCGTGAACGTATTGATCGATCCTGGAAGTGGGGTGAGTCTTCCTGTATCCCACTCTACTGGAGTACGGGTTTTACAGCACTAAATTTCTATCTACTTTTCTCTTACGTCCTAGAGGATGCTGGGTACTCCGTGAGGACCATGGGGATAGACGGGCTCCGCAGGAGACATGGGCACTTTAAGAAAGACTTTAGATCTGGTGTGCACTGGCTCCTCCCTCTCTGCCCCTCCTCCAGACCTCAGTTTGATACTGTGCCCAGAGGAGCTGGGTGCATTACAGAGAGCTCTCCTGAGTTCCCTGTCAGAAAGTATATTTGTTAGATTTTTTATTTTCAGGGAGCTCTGCTGGCAACAGACTCCCTGCATCGAGGGACTGAGGGGAGAGAAGCAGACCTACTTCTGTGAGTTTCAAGGCTCTGTTTCTTAGGCTAATGGACACCATTAGCTCCAGAGGGAGTCAGAACACAGGTCTCACCATGGAGTTCGTCCCAGAGCCGCGCCGCCGTCCTCCTCACAGAGCCGGAAGACAGAAGCAGGGTGAGTATGAGAAGAAAAGAAGACTTCACAGGCGGCAGAAGACTTCATGATCTTCACTGAGGTAACGCACAGCACTGCAGCTGTGCGCCATTGCTCCCACACACCTCACACACGGCAGTCACTGTAAGGGCGTGGGGGGGGGGGGGGGCACCCGAGGCAGCAATATAAACCTCATTTCTGGCAAAAGAGATATATATACAGCTAGGCACTGTATATATAAAGAGCCCCCGACAGTTTTTATTATATTTAAGCGGGACAGAAGCCCGCCGCCGAGTGGGCGGGGCTTCTCCCTCAGCACTCACCAGCGCCATTTTCTCCACAGCACAGCTGAGAGGAAGCTCCCCGGACTCTCCTCTGCTTATCCACGGTGAAAGGGGGTTTCAGAGAGGGGGGGGGGCACATAATTGGCAGCAAATAATAGTATTACAGCGCTACTGGGTAAACACATTGTGTGTTTTTTCCTGGGTCATATAGCGCTGGGTGTGTGCTGGCATACTCTCTCTCTCTGTCTCTCCAAAGGGCCTTGTGGGGGAACTGTCTTCAAAAAGGGCATTCCCTGAGTGTGTGGTGTGTCGGTACATGTGTGTCGACATGTCTGAAGTAAAAGGCTCTCCTAAGGAGGATATGGAGCAAATGTGTGTGTGTGTGTGTGTGTGTGGTGTCTCTGTCGACAACGCCGACACCTGACTGGATATGTGGAATTAAGTGCTGAGGTAAATTTATTGCACAAAAGATTAGAGAACAGACAGGAAATCTACCCATGTCTGTCCCTATGTCGCAGAGACCTTCAGAGTCTCTCAATGATCACTATCCAAAATAATAGACACTGATACCGACATGGAGTTTGATTCCAGTGTCGACTATGATAATGCAAAGTTACAGCCAAAATGACAGAAAAGTATTCAATATATGATTATTGTAATAAAAGATGATTTGCATATATATGATGACTCATCTGTCCCTGACACAAGGGTACACATGTTTAAGGGGAAGAAAGCTGAGATAACATTTCCCCCCTCTCATGAACCAAATGAATTGTGTGAAAAAGAGCGGGAATCTCCAGACAAGAAACTGCAGTTTCCCAAGAGAATTCTCATGGCGTATCCTTTCCCTGCTAGGGCCAGGATACGATGGGAATCCTCCTCTAGGGTGGACAAGGCGTTGACACGTTTACCAAAAAAGGTAGCGCTGACATACCAAGATGCTGACATACCAAGATACAGCTACCCTCAGGGATCCTGCAGATTTCATGCAGAAAAGTACTTTGAAGTCCATTTACACACATTCTGGTACACTACTCAGACCGGCGATTGTGTCGGCATGGGTTTATAGCGCTGTAGCAGCGTGGACAGATACCTTATCAGCGGAGATTGAAACCCTAGCTAAGGATACCTTGTTATTGACCCTAGGATATATAAAAGATACTGTCTTATATATAAGACAGGCCCAAAAAGACATTGAAAATTATAGAGAATAAATTAAAAATTATATTCAAGCATCAAACATCACACAGGGTTGATAATTGGCAAATAAAATTCTTTTATTAAGAATATTGTTTAAAAAATGTATATCATTTCTTATTCATAAAATTATCCTAAAAATAATTCTAGTGTGTCCTAATACCGGTATACTGAAAATTAAATAAGACAAAACAAAACACACGTATAACATATAGATCTATGATACGCTCTCCTCAGCGTTTTACTCACAGAGCTGTGGCACAATAATTTCAGATGTCTCTATTGCAGGGTGTGTGGTCATATATCTCCCAGACTGGAGTAATGGCCAAGTGAATAAACAGATTCTGACCAAAGTGCAAACAGTGAGCAGTAATCTTAATAATAGTCAGTTCAGGTTCATATCCTCAGAATCCAATGGGTATAGCAATCCCTTGTATAGTATTTGAAGGGTCACTTACTTCAAATTACACGGAGTCCATAAACCACGGGTGTCTGCCGGCAGACAATGAAACTGGACGTCTCTGTGATCAACTAGTTTCGCCTTCAACAGGCTTCCTTCTTTTTTATGTGTTTTATTATTGGGAAGATAGTGGAATCCTCCCCATTCTCCATAGCAGCTTGAAGTCATTTAGTCAAGCAGTAAAAGCGCAGTCCTCAATTCTCCCTTGTTCCAAAAAGACATTGGTCTACTGGGTTCTACAGTCAACGCTATGTAGATTTCTACTAGACGTGTCCTGTGGAACATGCAATGGACAGGTGATGCTGACTAAAAGAGGCATATGGAGGCTTTACCTTACAAGGGTGAGGAATTGTGTGGAGAAGGGCTCTCGGACCTGGTCTCCACAGCTATAGCTGGTAAATCTGATCTTTTGCCTTATATTCCCTCACAGCCTAAGAAAGCACGACATTATCAAATGCAGTCCTTTCGGACGCATAAAAACAAGAAACTACGAGGAGCGTCCTTTCTTACCAGAGGTAAGGGCACAGGGCACAGCTAGTTCCCAGGAACAGAAGTCCTCCCCGGCCTCTACTAAATCTACCGCATGACGCTGGGGCTCCGCTAAGGGAGTCCGCCCCAGTGGGAGTGCGTCTTCGACTCTTCAGCCACATATGAGTTCACTCACAGGTGGATCCCTTGGCATTAGAAATTGTTTCTCAGGGTTACAAGCTGGAATTCGAAGAGGTGCTTCCTCGCCGGTTTTCCTTATCGTCCCTACCGGCTTCTCCCCCAGAAAGGGAGATAATATTAAATACAATTCACACATTGTATCTCCAACAGGTGGTGCTCAAGGTTCCCCTCCTTCAACAAGGAAGGAGATATTACTCAACCTTGGCTGTAGTCCCAAAACCGGACGGTTCGGTCAGACCTATTTTAAAATTAAAATCTGTGAACCTATACTTGAAAAGGTTCAAATTCAAGGTGGAATCGCTCAGATCGATCATCGCCAGCCTGGAGGGGGGGGGGGGGGGGGATTTTATGGTGTATCTAGACATAAAGGCTGCATACCTTCATGTTCCCATTTATCCACCCCATCAGGCGTACCTGACAATTGCGGTACAGGATTGTCATTACCAATTTCAGGGTAATTGGCGGAAATGATGGTGCTCCTACGCAAGCAAGGAGTCACAATTATTCCATAATTATCGCCCTAATAAGGGCGAGATCAAAAGAGCAGTTGTTAAACAGCATGTCACTTTTGCTGAAGGTGTCACAGCAACACTGCTGTATTCTCAATATCCCGAAGTCACAGTTGGTTCCTATGACTCGTCTGCCCTTCTTGGGTATGATTCAGGATACGGACCAGAAAGGGGTTTATCTTCCGATAGAGAAGGCCCAGGAACTAATGACTCCGGTAAAAAACCTATTAAAGCAAAAAACAGGTGTCAGTTCATCACTGCACTCGGGTCCTGGGAAAGATGGTGGCATCTTACGGGCCATTCCCATCGGCAGGTTCCATACGAGGACCTTCCAATGGGATCTACGGGACAAGTTGTCCGGATCACATCTAAAGATGCATCAGTTAGTCACCCTGTCCCCTAAGGCCAGGGTGTCTCTCCTATGGTGGCTGCAGAGTGCTCACCTTCTGCAGGGTCGCAGGTTCGCCAACCAGGACTGGGTTCTGGTAGCCACGGACGCGAGCCTCCAAGGTTGGGGAGCAGTCACACAGGGAAGAAACTTCCAAGGTCTTTGGGTCAAGTCAAAAAAATTGTATTCGGCAAGCGGAGACATTGCTTCGCAACCTACCGGTTCTGATCCAGTCAGACAACATCACCGCAGTGGCTCATGTAAACCACCAAGGCGGCACAAAGAGCAGAGTGGAAATGGCAGAAGCCACCAGGATTCTCCGCTGGGCGGAAAATCATGTAAGCGCATTTTCAGCAGTTCATTCCGGGAGTGGACAACTGAGAAGCAGACTTCCTCAGCAAACACGACCTGCATCCAAGAGGTGACGTCTTTAGGAAGCCTTCGCACAGATTGCAAGTCAGTGGGGACGGCCACAGATAGACATGATGGCGTCCCGCCTCAACAAAAAGCTAAAGAGGTATTGCACCAGGTCAAGAGACCCTCAGGCAGTAGCTGTAGACGCCCTAGTGACACCGTGGGTGTTCCAGTCGGTCTATGTATTTCCTCCTCTTCCTCTCATACCCAAGGTGTTGAGAATAGTAAGAAAAAGAGGAGTGAGTACAATCCTCATTGTTCCAGATTGGCCATGAAGGACCTGGTATCCGGATCTGCAGGAAATGTTCACAGAAGATCCGTGGCCTCTTCCTCTAAGACAGGACCTGTTGCAACAGGGGCCCTGTCTATTCCAAGACTAACCGCGGCTGCGTTGGACAGCATGGCGGTTGAACGCCGGATCCTAGCGGAAAAGGGTATTCCGGATGATGTCATTCCTACGCTAATAAAGGCTAGGAAGGACGTTATCACCGTATATGGCGGAAATATGTTTCTTGGTGTGTGGCCAGGAATGTTCCTACGGAAGAATTCCATCTGGGCCGCTTCCTTCGCTTTCTGCAAACTTGAGTGAATTTGGCCCTAAAATAAGATCTATTAAGGTCCAGATTTCGGCCTTATCCATTTTCTTTCAAAAGGGATTGGCCTCTCTTTTCCTGAAGTACTGACCTTTGTGAAGGGAGTACTGCATATTCAGCCTCCTTTTGTACCTCCGGTGGCGCCTTGGGACCTTAACGAGGTGTTAAGTTTCATTAAGTCACACTGGTTTGAACCACTTAAAATGGTGGAGTTGAAATATCTCACTTGGAAGGTGGTCATGTTTTTAGCCTTGGCTTCGGCTAGGCGAGTGTCGGAATTAGCGACTTTATCACATAAAAGCCCCTATCTGGTTTTACATATGGATAGAGCGGAATTGCGGACCCGTCCTCAATTCCTGCCAAAAGTGGTTTCATCCTTTCATATTAACCAACCTATTGTGGTGCTTGTGGCTACGCATGACTTGGAGGATCCCGAGTCCCTTGATGTGGTCAGGGCTTTGAAAATTTACGTGGCCAGAACGGCTACAGTCAGAAAAACAGAAGCACTGTTTGTCATGTATGCAACCAACAAAATTGGTGGCCCTGCTTCAAAGCAGACTATTGCTCGCTGGATCAGTAACACGATTCAGCAGGCGCATTCTACGGCGGGATTGCTGTTACCTAAATCAGTCAAGGCCCATTCCACTAGGAAAGTGGGCTCTACTTGGGCGGCTGCCCGAGGGGTCTCGGCGCTACAGCTGTGCCGAGCAGCTACTTGGTCGGGTTCAAACACCTTTGCAAGGTTCTCTAAGTTGGATACCCTGGCCGTGGAGGACCTCCTGTTTGCTTAATCGGTGCTGCAGAGTCATCCGCACTCTCCCGCCCGTTTGGGAGCTTTGGTATAATCCCCATGGTCCTTACGGAGTCCCCAGCATCCTCTAGGACGTAAGAGAAAATAAGATTTTAAACCTACCGGTAAATCTTTTTCTCGTAGTCCATAGAGGATGCTGGGTGCCCTTCCCAAGTGTGGACTACTTCTGCAAGACTTGTATATAGTTATTGCTTAAATAAGGGTTATGTTATAGTTTCATCGGTCCTGGACTGATGCTATGTCGTTTTTTCATACTGTTAACTGGTTAGTATATCACAAGTTATACGGTGTGGATGGTGTGGGCTGGTATGAATCTTGCCCTTGGATTAACCAAAATCCTTTCCTCGTACTGTCCGTCTCCTCTGGGCACAGTTTCTCTAACTGAGGCTGGAGGAGGGGCATAGAGGGAGGAGCCAGTGCACACCCAAATCTAAAGTCTTTCTTAAAGTGCCCATGTCTCCTGCGGAGCCTGTCTATCCCCCATGGTCCTTACAGAGTCCCCAGCATCCTCTACGGACTAGGAGAAAAAGATTTACCGGTAGGTTCAAAATCTTATTTTTACCTCAGGAAAAGATATCCAAGGTGCAGTTAATGACTCGGGAATTAATACACAGTCAGACAATATCAATTCACGCAGCAGTCTGAGTGATGGATTTGATGGTGTCAACCTTCGACATGGTGGAATATGCACAATTCCACTCAAGACCTCTGCAGCAGCTGATTCACAAGGTAAGAAAGTCATTAGCCTGGTGGCTACAAACAACCCATCTAAACAAAGGGAAACCCTTTTGGATATCAGATTGGGAGATCCTGTTTTCAGGGCTGGGGAGCAGTGTCCGGAAAATTATGGTTCCAGGGACAATGGACCACAGAAGAAAGTCGCCTGCCAATAAACCTGTTGGACCTCCGGACCATATACATGGCACTGATTCAGGCAAAGGACATTCTGCAAGGAAAACCAGTCCAGATCTGTTCAGACAATGCAACTGTAGTAGCGTACCTCAACCATCAGGGAGGAACTCGCAGCCAAAAAGCAATGAAGGAGGTGAGTCACATACTAAGGTGGGCAGAACTCCATCTTCCAGCATTGTCCGTAGTGTGCGTTCCAGGAGTCCTAAACTGGGAAGTGGACTTTCTCAGTCGACACACCATTCAAGCAATCGAATGAGCTCTACATCCGGGAGGCTTTCAGACTCTAGTAGGCAAGTGGGGGTTGCCAGAGATAGATCTCATGGCATCCCATCTGAACAGCAAAGTACCAGCATACGGGTCAAGAACAAAGGATCCCAGAGCGATCCTTGTGGACCCACTGTCAGTGAAATGGGACATTCATCTGGCATATCTGTTTCCTCCAATCTCCCTGCTACCCACGGTGGTGAAGAAAATAAAGCAAGCAAGGGGCGCCATGATTCTGATGGCTTCCTGCTTGACCCAGAAGGCATTGGTACATAGATCTGCAGAGGATGTCGTTGGATGTTCCAATTCTGCTCCCTCAACGTCCAGGTCTACAGATGCAGGGTCCTTGTTATCACAGGCATCTGGATCGGCTGTCTTTGACGGCATTGCTGTTAAAACCTCTATCCTGAAGTCGAGGATTCTCACAACAAGTAATTCAAACTATGCTCAGAGCAAGGAAACCTTCCTCTGCTCGCATTTATCACCGAATATGGCAAGCCTATATTCATTGGTGAAGCGAAAGAAGTATAGATCCAAAATCTTTCAGAGTATCCAGAGTCTTGGATTTCCTTCAGGCAGGAATGGATAAGGGTTTGAAGGTGGCTTCCTTGAGAGTTCAATTATCAGCATTGACTGACTGGTTCCAAAAAAAAATTGCCACTTTGCAGGATGTGCGTACTTTTTTTCCAGGGAATGCTGCGCATTCAACCACCTTTTTTTTTTCTCCTGCAGTACCTTGGGATTTAAGTCTGGTCCTCAAAGCCCTTCAAGGGGCTCCGTGTGAACCACTTAATAAAGTGGATCTTAAATGGTTGACGGCTAAAGTACTCTTTCTACTGACTATGACATCACCTAGAAGAGTGTCAGATTTAGAAATGCTGTCATGTAAGTCTCCTTTTCTCTTACGTCCTAGAGGATGCTGGGGACTCCGTAAGGACCATGGGGTATAGACGGGCTCCGCAGGAGACATGGGCACTCTAAAGACTTTAGAATGGGTGTGCACTGGCTCCTCCCTCTATGCCCCTCCTCAAGACCTCAGTTAGATTCTGTGCCCAGGGGAAACTGGGTGCATTACACGGGAGCTCTCCTGAGTTTCTCTGAAATAGACTTTTTGTTAGGTTTTCTATTTTCAGGGAGCACTGCTGGCAACAGGCTCCCTGCATCGTGGGACTGAGGGGAGAGAAGCAGACCTACTTAAATGATAGGCTCTCCTTCTTAGGCTACTGGACACCATTAGCTCCAGAGGGTCGGAACGCAGGTCTCACCCTCGCCGTTCGTCCCGGAGCCGCGCCGCCGTCCACCTCACAGAGCCGGAAGATAGAAGCTGGGTGAGTATTAAGAAAAAAATAATACTTCAAAGGCTGCAGAAGACTTCAGATCTTCACTGAGGTAACGCACAGCGCCATTGTCCCACACAAACACACACAGTGGGCACTGTAAGGGTGCAGGGCGCCGGGGGGGTGCCCTGGGCAGCAATAAAAACCTCTGGGGACACTGGCATAAAGAATAGATACTGCGGAGGCAGAATATTAATAAACCCCCACCAGTATAAATAATTTGAGCAGGACCGAAGCCCGCCGGCGAGGGGGCGGGGCTTGGTCCTCCAGCACTAACCAGCGCCATTTTCTCCACAGCACACTGCAGAGAAGATGGCTCCCCAGACTCTGCCCTACTGAACAAGGTTACAGAGGGCAAAAAAGAGGGAGGGGGGGGGGCACATTTAATTGGTGCAGTGAGTGTATTTGTAGATATATATAAAAGCGCTGAATACTAACTGGGATTTTATTCCAGTGTCCGGTGGCGCTGGGTGTGTGCTGGCATATTCTCTCTCTGTCTCTCCAAAGGGCCTTATTGGGGGATCAGTCTCCATATAGATATATTCCTGAGTGTGTGGGGGTGTCGGTACGTGTATGTCGGCATGTCTGAAGCGGAAGGATCATCTAAGGAGGAGGTGGAGCAGATGATTGTGGTGTCTCCGTCGGCAACGCCGACACCTGATTGGTTGGATGTGTGGAATGTTTTAAATGCAAATGTGACTTTATTACATAAGAGATTGGACAAAGCAGAGTCCAGGGAAAAAACAGGGAGTCAATCCATGGCTTTGATCGTGTCACAGGGCCCTTCAGGGTCTCAAAAACGTCCCCTATCCCAAATAGCAGAGACTGATACTGACACGGATTCTGACTCCAGTGTCGACTACAATGATGCGAGGTTACACCCAAGGGTGCCCAAAAGTATTCATTATATGATTATTGCAATAAAAGATGTTTTGCATATCACAGATGACCCCTCTGTCCCTGACACGAAGGTGCACATGTTTAAAGAAAAGAAACCTGTGGTAACCTTTCCCCCATCTCATGAACTGAACGAGTTATTAGAAAAAGCTTGGGAAACTCCAGACAAGAAACTGCAGATTCCCAAGAGGATTCTTATGGCGTATCCTTTCCCTGCACAGGACAGGGTACATTGGGAATCCTCGCCCAGGGTGGACAAGGCTTTAACGCGCTTGTCCAAGAAGGTGTCGCTACCGTCTCCTGACACGGCAGCCCTCAAGGATCCTGCTGATCGCAGACAGGAGACTACCTTAAAATCTATTTATACACATACGGGTGCTTTACTCAGACCGGCAATAGCATCAGCTTGGGTTTGTAGCGCAGTAGCAGCTTGGACAGATACCTTGTCAGCTGACATTGATACCCTAGATAGGGATACCATTTTATTGACCTTAGGTCACATTAAAGACGCAGTCTTATATATGAGAGATGCTCAGAGAGACGTTGGGCTGCTAGGTTCGAGAGCCAACGCCATGGCGATTTCTGCTAGGCGAGCACTGTGGTCCCGCCAATGGACAGGTGATGCCGACTCAAAGAGGCATATGGAAGTTTTGCCTTACAAGGGTGAGGTTTTATTTGGGGAAGGTCTCGCGGGCCTGGTTTCCACAGCTACTGCGAGTAAATCTATTTTTTTGCCTTATGTTCTCCCACAGCAAAAGAAAACACCACAGTATCAGATGCAGTCCTTTCGTCGCATAAGTCCAGAAGAGATCGGGGCTCTTCCTTCCTCGCCAGAGGTAAAGGTAGGGGGAAAAGAATGCCAGGAGCAGAAGTCCTCACCGGCTTTTACTAAATCCACCGCATGACGCTGGGGCTCCACTGAGGGAGTCCGCGCCGGTGGGGTCATGTCTTCGACTCTTCAGCCACGTCTGGGTTCAGTCGGACGTGGATCCTTGGGCGATGGAAATTGTATCCCAAGGCTACAAGCTGGAATTCGAAGACGTGCCTCCTCGCCGATTTTTCAAATTGGCTTTACCAGCTTCTCCCCCAGCGAGGGAGATAGTTTTAGCTGCAATTCAAAAGCTGTGTCAACAGTAAGTGATTATCAAGGTTCCCCTAATACAACAGGGGAAAGGGTACTATTCAACCCTATTTGTGGTCCCGAAACCGGATGGCTCGGTCAGACCCATTCTAAATTAAAAATCCCTAAACCTGTACTTGAAAAAGTTCAAGTTCAAGATGGAATCGCTCCGGGCAGTTATCTCCAGCCTGAAAGGGGGGTATTTTATGGTGTCACTAGACATAAAGGATGCATACCTTCATGTCCCCATATATCCTCCTCATCAGGCATACCTGAGATTCGGTGTACAGGACTGTCATTACAAGTTTCAGACATTGCCGTTTGGGGTTTTCACCAAGGTAATGGCGGAAATGATGGTGCTCCTGCGGAGGCAAGGTGTCACTATTATCCCGTACTTGGATGATCTACTGATAAAAGCGAGATCAAAGGAAAAGTTGCAGAAAAGCGTGTCGCTCTCCCTGAGAGCGCTGCAGCAGCATGGCTGGATTCTAAATCTAGCAAAGTCACAGTTGGTTCCAACGACTCGGCTATCTTTCTTAGGAATGATTCTGGACACAGAACAAAAGAGGGTATTTCTCCCGATGGAAAAAACCCAGGAACTCCAGAACATGGTCAGAGACCTGTTAAAACCGAAGAGAGTGTCAGTCCATCAATGCACTCGAGTACTGGGGAAAATGGTGGCGACCTACGAGGCCATCCCCTTCGGCAGGTTTCATGCGAGGACTTTTCAGTGGGACCTTCTGGGCAAGTGGTCCGGGTCCCATCTTCAAATTCATCAGAAAATAAGCCTGTCCACCAGGGCCAGGGTGTCTCTCCTGTGGTGGCTGCAGAGTGCTCACCTTCTAGAGGGTTGCAGGTTCGGCATTCAAGACTGGGTTCTGGTGACCACGGACGCGAACCTCTGAGGATGGGGAGCAGTCACACAAGGAAGGAATTTTCAAGGACTATGGTCAAGCCCGGAGACTTGTCTAAACATCAACATACTGGAATTAAGGGCCATATACAACCACGACAAGCGGAGAATCTTCTTCGCAACCTACCGGTTCTGATTCAATCAGACAAAGTCACAGCCGTGGCTCATGTAAATCGCCAAGGCGGGACAAAGAGCAGAGTGGCAATGGCGGATGCCACCAGGATTCTACGCTGGGCGGAAAATCACGTAAGCGCTCTGTCAGCAGTATTCATTCCGGGAGTGGACAACTGGGAAGCAGACTTCCTCAGCAGACACGATCTCCATCCAGGAGAGTGGGGACTTCATCAAGAAGTTTTTGCAGAGATAACAAGTCTTTGGGGACTTCCTCAAATAGACATGATGGCGTCACGCCTCAACAAGAAGCTTCGGAGGTATTGTGCCAGGTCAAGGAACCCTCAGGCAGTAGCGGTGGACGCCCTGGTGACACCATGGGTGTTTCAGTCGGTCTATGTGTTCCCTCCTCTTCCTCTCATCTCAAAAATATTGAGAATCATAAGACAAAAAAGAGTGCAGACAATACTCATTGTTCCAGATTGGCCTCGAAGGGCCTGGTATTCAGATCTTCAGGAGATGCTCACAGAAGATCCATGGCCTCTTCCTCTCAGGGAGGACCTGTTGCAGCAGGGGCCCTGCGTGTTCCAAGACTTACCGCGGTTACGTTTGACGGCGTGGCGGTTTAAAACCGAATCCTAGCTGGGAAAGGTATTCCGGAGGAGGTCATCCCTACTCTGATAAAGGCTAGGAAGGAGGTGACGGCGAAACATTATCACCGTATCTCGAGGAAGTATGTATCTTGGTGTGAAGCCAAGAATGCTCCTATGGAAGATTTCCACCTGGTCCGTTTTCTCCACTTTCTACAGACAGGAGTGGATATGGGCCTGAAGTTAGGCTCCATTAAGGTACAGATTTCGGCCCTATCTATATTCTTTCAGAAGGAATTGGCTTCTCTCCCAGAAGTCCAGACTTTTGTAAAGGGAGTGCTACACATCCAGACTCCTTTTGTGCCTCCAGTGGCACCGTGGGACCTTAACGTGGTGTTACAGTTCCTAAAATCTCATGGTGTGAGCCTCTTCAAACAGTTGAATTAAAATTTCTCACTTGGAAAGTGGTCATATTGTTGGCCTTGGCATTTGTAAGGCAGGTGTCCGAATTGGCGGCTTTGTCTCACAAAAGCCCTTATCTGATTTTCCATGTGGATAGAGCAGAGTTGAGGACTCGTCCTCAATTTTTGCCTAAGGTGGTTGCATCGTTTCATATGAAACAACCTATTGTGGTGCCTGTGGCTACGGGAGACTTGGAGGATTCCAAGTCCCTTGATGTGGTCAGGGCCTTAAAAATTTACGTAGCCAGGATGGCTCGGGTTAGGAAAACAGAGGCACTGTTTGTCCTGTATGCAGCCAACAAGCTTGGCGCTCCTGCTTCTAAGCAGACTTATTGCTCGCTGGATCTGTAACACGATTCAGCAGGCTCATTCTATGGCTGGATTGCCGTTACCAAATTCAGTAAAGGCCCATTCCACTAGGAAGGTGGGCTCTTCTTGGGTGGCTGCCCGAGGTGTCTCGGCTTTACAGCTTTGCCGAGCAGCTACTTGGTCGGGTTCAAACACCTTTGCAAAATTCTACAAGTTTGATACCCTGGCTGATGAGAACCTCATGTTTGCTCAATCGGTGCTGCAGAGTCATCCGCACTCTCCCGCCCGGTTGGGAGCTTTGGTATAATCCCCATGGTCCTTACGGAGTCCCCAGCATCCTCTAGGACGTAAGAGAAAATAAGATTTTAAACCTACCGGTAAATCTTTTTCTCCTAGTCCGTAGAGGATGCTGGGCGCCCGTCCCAGTGCGGACATATTTCTGCAAGGCTTGTATATAGTTGTTGCTTACATAAGGGTTATGTTACAGTTAAGATCAGTAGTTGGCTGATGCTGTTTTGTTCATACTGTTAACTGGTTGCGTATATTCCATGTTATACGGTGTGGATGGTGTGGGCTGGTATGAATCTTGCCCTTAGATTAACAAAAATCCTTTCCTCGTACTGTCCGTCTCCTCTGGGCACAGTTTCTCTAACTGAGGTCTGGAGGAGGGGCATAGAGGGAGGAGCCAGTGCACACCCATTCTAAAGTCTTTAGAGTGCCCATGTCTCCTGCGGAGCCCCGACTATACCTCATGGTCCTTACGGAGTCCCCAGCATCCTCTACGGACTAGGAGAAAAAGATTTACCGGTAGGTTTAAAATCTTATTTTCTGATTTTTTTTTTCTTCTCTAACGTCCTAAGTGGATGCTGGGGACTCCGTAAGGACCATGGGGAATAGACGGGCTCCGCAGGAGAGTGGGCACTCTAAAGAAAGATTAGGTACTATCTGGTATGCACTGGCTCCTCCCTCTATGCCCCTCCTCCAGACCTCAGTTAGAATCTGTGCCTGGCCAGAGCTGGGTGCTCCTAGTGGGCTCTCCTGAGCCTGCTAGAAAAAGAAAGTATTTGTTAGGTTTTTTATTTTCAGTGAGATCTGCTGGCAACAGACTCACTGCTACGAGGGACTGAGGGGAGAGAAGCAAACCTACCTGCTTGCAGCTAGCTTGTGCTTCTTAGGCTACTGGACACCATTAGCTCCAGAGGGATCGAATACAGGTACCCTACGTCGATCGTCCGTTCCCGGAGCCGCGCCGCCGTCCCCCTCGTAGAGCCAGAAGTACAGAAGACCGGGAGAAGCAAGAAGACTTCGAAATCGGCGGCATGAAGACTCCTGTCTTCACATAAGGTAGCGCACAGCACCGCAGCTGTGCGCCATTGCTCCCACAGCACACCTTCACACTTCGGTCACTGTAGGGTGCAGGGCGCTGGGAGGGGGGGGGGGGGGGGCGCCCTGGGCAGCAATTGAGTACCTTTGGCATAAATGGATATATATACAGTCACAGACTGTATATATGTAAAAACCCCCGCCATTTTTACACATAAGAAGCGGGACAGAAGCCCGCCGCTGAGGGGGCGGGGCCTCCTTCCTCAGCACACCAGCGCCATTGTTTTCACAGCTCCACTGGAAGCAGCTCCCCAGGCTCTCCCCTGCAGTATTCAGGTACAAGAAGGGCAAAAGAGAGGGGGGCACATAAATTTAAGCGCAAAAACGTTAATTCAGCAGCTACTGGGTGGACACTAATTATAGTGTAACCCCTGGGTTATAATAGCGCTGTGGTGTGTGCTGGCATACTCCTCTGTCTCCCCAAAAGCCTTTGTGGGGTCCTGTCCTCAGTCAGAGCATTCCCTGTGTGTGTGCGGTGTGTCGGTACATCAGTGTCGACATGTATGATGAGGAAGGGTACATGGAGGCGGTGCAAGTGCATATGGATGTGGTGTCGCCGCCGACGGCGCCGACACCTGACTGGATGGATATGTGGAAGGTGTTAAATGATAATGTAAACTCCTTGCATAAAAGGTTAGACAAAGCTGAAGCCTTGGGACAGTCAGGGTCTCGCCCAGTGCCTGATCCCACAGCTCAGAGGCCGTCGGGGTCTCATAAGCGTCCACTATCCCAGTTAATTGACACAGATGTCGACACGGAGTCTGCCTCCAGTGTCGACTATGATAATGCAAAGTTACAGCCAGATGGGCAGTAAAGTATTCAATATATGTTTATTGTAATAAGATGATTTGCATATCACTGATGACTCATCTGTCCCTGACACAAGGGTACACAGGTGTAAGGGGAAGAAAACTGAGGTAAATTTCCCTCCTCTCATGAGGAAAAAGAGCGGGAATCTCCAGACAGGAAGCTGCAGCTTCCCACAAAGAATTCTCAGGCAATATCCTTTCCCTACTAAGGCCAGGATAAGATAGGAATCTTCCCCTAGGGTGTCACAAAAGGCAGCCCTGATGTTACAGCTATTCTCAGGGATCCTGCAGATAGCGTACACATTCTGGTACACTACTCAGACCGGCGATTGTGTCGGCGTGGGTTTATAGCGCTGTGGAAGCGTGGACAGGTACCTTATCAGCAGAGATAGAGACCCTAGTATGTATATAGATATATATTACAGATGCTGTCTTAAGAGATATGTATATATAAAACATGCCATAGAGACATGAGTATACTGGGTCCTAGAGTCACAGCTATGTCGATCTCTGCTTGACGTGTCCTGTACAATATGCAATAGACAGATAATGCCAACTTAAGAGGCATATGGAAGGCTGAGGATTGTGTGGAGAAGGGTTCTCGGACCTGGTCTCCACAGCTATAGCTGGTAATTCTGATATTTTGCCTTATATCACTGCACAGCCTAGGAAAGCACGACATTATTAAATGCAGCTTTTCGAATAAAGAAACAAGAAAGTCCGAGATACGTCCTTTCTTGCCGGAGGCGGGGCAGAGAAAACAAAAGTTCTCCCCGGCCTCTACAAAAATCCACTGCATGTCGCTGGGGCTCCACAGGCGGAGCTAGGCCCGGTGGGGGCACGCCTTCGGAAGTTCAGCCACAAGTGGGTTCGCTCCCTGTTAGATCCTGGGCTATAGATATTGTGTCTCAGGGATACAAGCTGGACTTTAAGAAGAAATGCCCCCTCACCGACGGCCCTGACATGAGAGGAAAACAGTGTGAACTGCATTTCACGAAATTGTATATTCAACAGGTGGTTGTCAAGGTTCCCCTCATTCAACAAAGACGGGGGTTATTATTTGACCATGTTGTAGTCCCAAAACCAGAAGGTTTGGTCAGACCCACATTGAATTTAAAATTCCTGAACATATACCTGAAAAGGGGCAAGTTCAAGATGGCATCGCTAGGAGCGATCATTGTAATACCTTCAGGTCCCCATTTATCCACCTCATCAGGCGTACCTCAGAATTGCGGTACGGGATTGTCATTACCAATTTAGACCAAGGTGATGGCGGAAGTGATGGTGTTGCTGCGGAAGCAGGGTGTCACTATATCACGTTTTTAGGCGATCTCATAAAAGTGAGATCAAGAGAGCAGTTGCTGAACAGCGTATCACTTTCTCTGGAAGTGTAACGGCAACGCGGCTGGATTCTATATATTCCAAAGTCGCAGTTGGTTTCTACATCTCATCTGCCTCTCCTAGGCATGACCCTAGACACAGACCAGAACAGGGTTGATCTCCCGATAGAGAGAGCTCAGGAGCTTGTGTCACTGGTCAGGAATCTATTATACCAAAACAGGTGTTAGTACATCACTGCACTTGAGTCCTGGGAAGGATGGTGGCATCATAAGAGACCATTCCCTACGACAGGTTCCATGCGAGGACCTTTTCAGTGGGACTTACTGGACAAGTGGTCCGGATCACATCTTCAGAGGCATCGGTTAATCACCCTATCCCCCAGGGCCAGGGTGTCTCCCCTGTGGTGGCTGCAGAGTGCTCACCTTCTCGAAGGTCACAGAATCGGCATTCAGGACTGGGTCCTGGAGACCACGGATGCAAGCCTCTGAGGGTGGGGGGCAGTCACACAGGGAAGATATTTCCAAGGGCTGGGGTCACGTCAATATCCTGGATCTAAGGACCTTATGCAATGCCCTACGTCATGCAGAGTCCCTGCTTCGTGACCAACCGGGTCTGATTCAGTCAGACCGTATTATCGCAGTGGCTCATGTAATCCGCCAAGGCGGCACAAGGAGCAGGGTGGCAATGGTAGAAGCCACCGGAATTCTTCACTGGGCGGAGAATCTCATAAGCGCACTGTCAGCTGTGTTCATTCCGGGAGTGGACAACTGGGAAGCAGACTTCCTCAGCAGGCAAGACCTCCACCCGGGAGAGTGAGAACTTCATCAAGAAGTCTTCACACAGATTGCAAGTCGGTGGGAACTGCCACAGGTGGACATGATGGCATCCCGCCTCAACAAAAAAGCTACAGGTTTACACCAGGTCAAGGGACCATCAGGCGATAGCTGTAGACGCACTATTGACACCGTTGGGGTTACAGTCGGTTTATATATTCCCTCCTATTCCTCTCATACCATGGTGCTGAGAATCATAAGGAAAAGAGGAGTGAGAACAATACTCATTGTTCCAGATGGGCCAAGAAGGACTTGGTATCCAGATCTGCAAGAGATGCTCACAGAGGAACCATGGCCTCTGCCTCTCAGACAAGACCTGTTGCAACAGGGGCCTTGTCTGTTCCAAGACTTACCGCGGCTGCGTTTGACGGCATGGCGGTTGAACGCCGGATCCTAGCAGAAAACGCATTCTGTATGAAGTTATTCCTACGCTGATAAAGGCTAGGAAGGATGTGACGGCAGAACATTATCACCGTATATGGCGAAAATATGTTGCTTGGTGTGAGGCCAGGAAGGCCCCTACAGAGGAATTCCAGCTGGGTCGATTCCTACACTTTCTACAGTCAGGTATGACTATGGGCCTAAAATTAGGGTCCATAAAGGTCCAGATTTCGTCCCTATCCATTTTCTTACAAAAAGAACTGGCTTCCCTACTGGAGGTTCAGTCGTTTGTCAAAGGAGTGCTGCATATTCAGCCCTCTTTTGTGCCACCAGTGGCACCTAGGGATCTCAACGTGGTATTGGATTTCCTAAAATCTCACTGGTTTGAACCACTTAAGACAGTGGAGCTGAAGTATCTCACTTGGAAAATGGTCATGCTGTTAGCCTTAGCTTCGGCTAGGCGAGTGTCAGAATTGGCGGCTTTGTCATGTAAAAGCCCCTATCTGGTTTTCCATATGGACAGGGCAGAATTACGGACTCATCCGCACTTTCTGCCAAAGGTGGTGTCATCTTTTCATCTGAACCAACCTATTATGGTGCCTGCGGCTACTCGTGACTTGGAGGACTACAAGTTGCTGGACGTGGTCCGGGGTTTGAAGATCTATGTATCTAGGATGGCTGGAGTCGGGAAGACTGACTCGCTGTTTGTCCTGTATGCACCCAACAAGCTGGGTGCTCCTGCTTCAAAGCAGACTATTGCTCGCTGGATCTGTAACACGATTCAGCAGGCTTATTCTGCGGCAGGATTGCCGCATCCAAAATCAGTAAAGGCCCATTCCACGAGGAAAGTGGGCTTTTCTTGGGCGGATGCCCGAGGTGTCTCGGCACTACAGCTTTGCCGAGCAGCTACTTGGTCGGGTTCAAACCCTTTTGCAAAATTCTATAAGTTTGATACCCTGGCTGATGAGTACCTCCTGTTTGCTCAATCGGTGCTGCAGAGTCATCCGCCCTCTCCCGCCCAGTCTGGAGCTTTGGTATAATCCCCATGGTCCTTACGGAGTCCCCAGCATCCTCTAGGACGTAAGAGAAAATAAGATTTTAAACCTACCAGTAAATCTTTTTCTCCTAGTCCATAGAGGTGTTAGGTTCCTGGTGCTCAGAACAAGGGAGATGTTATGAAGTGAGTCCAGAGCACCAGGACGTAATGCTGGGAAAGGGGAATGGAAAGTGAATAGCCCCTGGCGCCCTATCTCCGTTGTCTCGCCCGTGCTGTCAGTACACTCTTGCGAGACTATGGTTGCTTGAGCCCATGGCAGCCACGTTTGAAGGGCGGATTACGTCTGCCCAACTTCGATGCCCCCTCAGGTCTTAATGAGAGACAAAGAGTGTACCGAGACAGGTTGATAACAAGGGGCCCTCTAACTGAAACAACCAAAGCCAGGGGCTACTAACTAGCCTAAAACTAAATGCATGTGCGGCTTGCCGCCAAAGGAAAAGAACAACAAAGGAAATGCTGACCACACACCGACACAATACTTTTGTGTACCGGCGGTGACAGCATAAGCAGAACCCTCTGCAAAACACCAGTGACAGGAATAATAACAGAATACAGCGGCCTAGGCCGACGGACACTGCAGAGCCGCTACTCACGGAACCGGTACGAATACTGGCAAACGGACAGGAACCTCCAATGCTGCCGGCACAGACTCTCAGAACTGGTGGACAGGCAGAATCCCAACCGACAGACCGGTGGACACCAAGAAGCCAGAAACTTGACCGGGCACAGGCAAAGCCACTGGACTTCAGGACAGGAACTCTTAACGGCAGGACACGGGATCAGACACAGGAATCGACACAGGGACTGACACAGGAATTCAGGAACTGGCAGAAACAAGCTCAGAACTCAAGCAGACTGGAAACTTAGAAATATCACCAGCATCTGCGAACTGCACTGAGCCAGCATATAACAGAGAGGCCTAATTAATAATTTCATACAGCTGCCCTGTTGCATGACTCCAAACTGACAAAATGCAATTAGCAGCCAGGTGAGGCTGAACACATGGGAACAAGCTGCAATTACACAGACTCACCAGCGGCAGCAACCAAGAGTATTCTAAAACAGAGCAACGGGAAATCCTGGCCTGCAAGACAACTTATAAACATAAAATACATAACTGACATGCAAAACAGGAATGAGCCACAGCCGTGGCTCATAACAGTACGCCCCCCTTGAGGAGGGGTCAAAGAACCCCAAAATACAGACTATCCAAAACAAGGGATACAAAAAAAAACCCTGACACACTGGTCTAACAGACACAAAAACAGAAACAAGCTGCAACCACAGCTTGTAACAGTGCCCTCCCCCTGACAGTGGCCACTGGACACAAGACAAGGAAAAAAAAAATCTTTTTTTTTTTTTTTTTTATTTAATCAAGGCAAGAGTCAAAAAATTATTTATTTTTCTTCTTCTTTTTACAAAGCTCTTTAGGTCTGACCAAGGTAATTCCCCAAATATTGTCTGAACTGATGGTACCACCCAGCAAGGCTGCGTTCAAATCAGAGACAGGTTTCTTACCCTTGGGAGCTGAACTTTCTGGCAAAGTACTATTATTAGAAGAAGAAGAAGTCAGAAAAGCACATCCTGCAGTCAAAACAACGGGCTGGGACTCTTGTGCCGAGTTTACAGTATTTGGTGGACTCTCAACAGACAAGACGGGTGACTTAGAGGAACCTGAACCAATTTCTTTGGGACCATATCTTTTAATAATTGCATCACTGAATGCTGGGAGATCCTGAAGAATGGGATCTTCAGCTTTCATTAGGCTGGTCGCCCACTCAAAAGGCTCTCCTCTAAAAGAATAAATCAGATAGAGCACAAGGTTCTCTGAAGTGATGCCCAGAAATGGTCTAGACAACATAATAATGTAATAGTGTTTGTAAAGCGCCAGAAATTGGGCCAAGTCCCCATCAAATATTATGGATGTTGAGATATCAACAGAGTCAGGATCTGTTTCCTTCCCATCTGACTGACTGAAGTGCTTTGCTAGGACCTGGTCACTATTGACCTTACTCGAGGCTGAGACTCTCTGAACCCCACCTGGGGCAGTGACTTTCTGAACCCCACCCAGGGCAGTGACTTTCTGAACCCCACCCGGGGCAGTGACTTTCTGAACCCCACCCGGGGCAGTGGCCTCCGGGAACCCCGCTGGGGTCAGCACCTCGGATTCTTTTACTGGGACCGAGCCGTCGGCCTCCCTAACTGGGACCGAGCCATTGGCCTCCCTCTCCGAGTCAATAATTATCTAAACTTCTCCCGGGACTATGACTTCCGGGACTTTTGCTGAAGCTATAACCTTCAGCACCTCCACTAATGCTACGCCTCTTAAGTTCTTTCCTGGGGAAGCGACCTCTAGACCCTTCTTAGAGGCTGCGTCTCTCGAGACCCCACTTGGGGATATAACTTCAAATATCCCTTCTGGGGTTTTGCTTCTCGAGTTCCCTTCTAGAACTGTGGTTTTAGATACCCTTTCTGGGGTTGCGCTTTTCAAGTCCCTACCTGGGGTAACGGCCTCTGAGACCCCTTCTGGTATGGACACCTGAGCTACAATATTTGATGTCCCTCTATAAGCTTGGTCATCGGGTACCGCTCCAGCACTCTAGGCACCGGGTACCGCTCCAGCACTCTGGGCACCGGGTGCCGCTCCAGCACTCTGGGTACCGGGTACTGCTCCAGCACTCTGGGCACCGGGTACCGCTCCAGCACTCTGGGCACCGGGTACCGCACCAAGAACCTGAGCATCGGGCACCTCTCCAGGACCCTGGGCAACAGGCACCTCTCCAGGACCCTGGGCAACAGGCACCTCTCCAGGACCTGGGCAACGGGCACCTCTCCAGGACCCTGGGCTCGGGGAACCACTCCAGGAGCCTGGGCTACGGGCACCACTCCAGGGGCTTGCAACTCTGCTTCCACAGGAACCTCAAGAGAGGAGAGAAACATTCTCTTTTGATTCCTGAATCTATAATGGGGCTCCCTTGCCCAAGGACCCCAATTATAGGACAGAGAGCTTTTTAGTGTGGGTTGTGTGACAAGTACCTCTGCCACAGTAGAGACAGGAGTAGGTCTTGTATCCTGACTCAACTTGGCCAGAGGGCAAGACTCGTCAACACACTTTGGCTTGCGCAACTCACAGGTCTGCAGATAGTGGCCTAAACCCCCACAATATAGGCACAAGTTTAAGTTTCTGTGACGCAGACGCTCCTCTTCTGAGAGCCTGGGCCGCAGAAAACTTTTAAACCTTTTCTCTTCAATTAAACCAGAGGATTCTCTTGTCACCATACTGTGAACAAGAGTCTCTTTAGAGATAGATGTACTCTCAACGACTTCTGGCAAGATGAGCAAGATTTCAGTCAGAAGGTTTTGCAGTTGTTTTAGGGATTGCTGCAAAACTTCTAGTCGCTCTGGTCTCAAAGCACTGAAAGCATGGTTCAGGGCTGAGAGAGATGCCTGCAGGGCTTGCATAGTAGACATAGGAGGATTTAAAACTAGACAAGGCAAGACTAGACAAGGCAAGACTAGGCAAGACAAGACTGAATTTTTTAAACTAGACAAAACAGGACTGGATTTTTAAACACCAGACTGGAATTCTGCACACTAGTTTCTAAACAGGACAGGATTCTAAACACTGGATTGGATTCTGCATACTGAATACTAGACAGGACTGGATTATAAACACCGGACTGGGTTCAGCACACTGAATTCTAGACAGGACTGGATTCTAGACTAGACACTGGACTGGGCCAAAAAAGAAAAAAGTTTTATTTATTTTTTGTGGTAGGGCTGGTGATTATGTTAGGTTCCTGGTGCTCAGAACAAGGGAGATGTTATGAAGTGAGTCCAGAGCACCAGGGCGTAATGCTGGGAAAGGAGAATGGAAAGGTAATAGCCCCTGGCGCCCTATCTCCGTTGTCTCGCCCGTGCTGTCAGTACACTCTTGCGAGACTATGGTTGCTTGAGCCCATGGCAGCCGCATTTGAAGGGCGGATTACGTCTGCCCAACTTCGATGACCCCTCAGGTCTTAATGAGAGACAAAGAGTGTACCGAGACAGGGTGATAACAAGGGGCCCTCTAACTGAAACAACCAAAGCCAGGGGCTATTAACTAGCCTAAAACCAAATGCATGTGCGGCTTGCCGCCAAAGGAAAAGAACAACAAAGGAAATGCTGACCACACGCCGACACCATACTTTTGTGTACCGGCGGTGACAGCATAAGCAGAACCCTCTGCAAAACACCAGTGACAGGAATAATAACAGAATACAGCGGCCTAGGCCGACGGACGCGGCAGAGCCGCTACTCACGGAACCGGTACAAATACTGGCAAACGGACAGGAACCTCCAATGCTGCCGGCACAGACTCTCAGAACTAGATGACAGGCAGAATCCCAAAACGACAGACCGGTGAACACCAAGAAGCCAGAAACTTGACCAGGCACAGGCAAAGCCACTGGACTTCAGGACAGGAACGCTTAACGGCAGGACACGGGATCAGACACAGGAATCGACACAGGGACTGACACAGGAATTCAGGAACTGGCAGGAACAAGCTCAGAACTCAAGCAGACTGGAAACTTAGAAATATCACCAGCATCTGTGAATTGCAGTCAGCCAGCATATAACAGAGAGGCCGAATTAATAATTTCATACAGCTGCCCTGTTGCATGACTCCAAACTGACAAGATGCAATTAGCAGCCAGGTGAGGCTGAACACATGGGAACAAGCTGCAATTACACAGACTCACCAGCGGCAGCAACCAAGAGTATTCTAAAACAGAGCAACGGGAAATCCTGGCCTGCAAGACAACTTATAAACATAAAATACATAACTGACATGCAAAACAGGAATGAGCCACAGCCGTGGCTCATAACAAGAGGATGCTGGGCGACCGTCCCAGTGCGGAATAAATCTGCAGTACTTGTACATAGTTACTGATGTAGTTACACGAGAGTTGTGTACGGTTGAGATCAGACTGTTTCTGATTTCTGTTGTTCATGCTGTTAACTGGTTTAGTTATATACCATGTTATACGGTGTGTTGTGGTGTGAGCTGGTATGTATCTCACCCTTAATTCTTTTCCTCGAAATGTCCGTCTCCTCTGGGCACAGTTTTATAACAGGTCTGGAGGAGGGGCATAGAGGGAGGAGCCAGCTCACGCCCATTAAAAGGTCTTAGAGTGCACATGTCTCCTGCGGAGCCCGTCTATACCCCATGGTCCTTACGGAGTCCCCAGCATCCTCTGCGGACTAGGAGAAAAAGATTTACCATTAGGTTTAAAATCTTATTGTTATCCTGTGGATAACCTGTGGACCCAGCCGGATAAATATACGTTATGGTAAGAACTTACCGTTGATAACTGTATTTCTCATATGTCCACAGATTTCCACCCTGACGCACTCGATTTGAGAAACTTTATACTGACTAACCTCTTCCCTCTTGCATGGAAGGGTGTGCAAGTGTGTTCTTCTCGCCTGAATAGGGTTCTACATAAAGCTCCTGCCTAAATGCTTTGGAATACAACTGATTTCACTGAGCCAGTGGGCGGGGATATATGGACGAGCCTGTTTCATCCTGGGAGGCCTGAAAGCTTGTGATCATTTGGTGCCAATCCGCTGTCGCTCCATCATATCCCATTGTTATCCTGTGGAAACCTGTGGATATAGGAGAAATACCGTTATCAACGGTAAATTCTTACCATAACGTATATTTAACTAACAATAATGAACAGTGGAGTTTTGGTTCATGTATTGCTCAGTGCATTTAAGCCTGCAGCCCCCGACAAGGGACCCCACTATACTGCAGGTCCTACTCTATTGCTAAAAATAATTACCATAAAAACAGCTATCACATTAGTGTTAAACTTTAGGTTTGCTCTCAGCGGCGGAACAGTGGCCGAAATGCTTGGATTGGTTTTCAGAGCACCAGTCTGACGTATCGCTACATCTTATGTGGCCCTCCAATTCACCAGATCTGGGACTGCTTGGCTGGGTCCAGCATTGTACTGTTGGTTCAGTTCCTGATGCGTTTGGAATGATTGGTGGTTGCTAGGCGCCCTAAATACCTGTGGTCCCGATTTGTCATGATCTACTTTCACCCACTGTTCCGCCGCTGAGATTCTTGGTGTCCAGGCTTCTTCCACTGTAGATGGATACTACTCACTGTCTACAAGGGATCACCAACAAACAAATGCCGGTCTCGGCCACAACCAATGGCTCCCTTTTGCCAGTTGCATCACGTGCACGACCCATGGTTTCATCTGAAAAAGAAACAATATCTCAACAAATTTGCATTGTATCAATACCTCAGACATTCACAATGATCATCCAGTAGTTTTAGTGTCACCATCTACACCCATGTGCACGTCCCGTGTCGTTGTGCTCTCTCTCTCTCTCTCTCTCTCTCTCTCTCATATATATATATATATATATATATGATATTTATATTAAACCTTATTGAAGGCAGAAGGCAAAGACTGGGCACGCTTAGCCCCAGAATACAGCCCATGGCTTCATAGGCGTCACTAGGCTGTGACAGTGAAAGGTGCCAAGAGTGAGCGGAGCGAGCGGCTTTAGGGCAGTAGGAGTGGGGGACTTAATAGACTGGGTATTTTTCCCAGTGGTGGCTGAGAGCTATCAGGTAGGGTAGATAAGAAGCCACTTAGTGAGGAGAGCTCCAGAAAGCACGTCTGGATGGACCACGCTCCTCTTATTTATTATTTTATATACTAACAGGGGTGACAGGTGTTGTACAGCCCTACAAAGGCAGATCCAATCTCTTTCTCATCAGACTCTGCTGTCTTCCCTGCACTCTCACTCAGATGTTCACTGCTGCCAGTAGCACACGTATGAGAGGCAGAAGTATGGCGGCAGCTGTATAGATCCTGATATGTAATTCTCTTTACACACACCATCCTTATTACTATTGAGAATATAGAGGTAAGACACTGATGTAAAAATATGATTTTAATTACCTACCGGTAAATCCTTTTCTCGTAGCTGTTATGCACACCAGTGCCTGCAGGAATGTACTGGTGTCTGAACAGAGAGGGATGCAAAACAAATGAACTAACAGACAGACTGGGAAATATGACATCACGTACACAGAAAGTGATAGGGTAACAAAACCAACACAAAGTGAACAGATAAGCCCAGAGGCTAAGAAACTGGGTGTCTCCCTAGTATTACAAATGCTCAGATGGAAAAAGCAAGATGTTGTGTTTTAATACGTAGAGAACCCGAAATGCTGTTGCTAAGGGCAACAGCAAAACCCTAAAGGGTTACCAACGGGTGTGGCAGCAAACTCCTTGGTCAGAGATGGAATAGTAGACACAAGGAGAGTCTCCACAATCCTATTTCTCACTTGCAGGGCACAGGTTCAGCTTCCTGCCACTAAACTGACACATGGACGCCCTGCACAGTGAGAGAGGATTAAGCATGCAGGTCTGAAAGTACAGCCACAAACCTGCTGGGTTCACAGAATAGCAAAAGAACTTCAGCAGGCTAAACGACTGACTCCAGTCTTACTGCTAGGTCTGGATTGGCAGAGTGTAGTACCAAATCTCCAGGCCTATTTGCAGTAAGCAATAACAAATACAAAGCTACACAGTACTGGCTAATTTTCAGGAACTGACTAACCAACAAAGATTCAGCAGCATCTGCTTAATCTGAGAAGAGGCCTTATAAAGCAGGTGCTGTCCACGCCCCACTCAGACCTCACAGACTGTGAGCACAAAAACCAGCACCGGATCCCCTGCCTGTAACCACTGCACAGCAAAAGACCCGAACTGGAGTATCAGCTGCGCTCAGGTTACTCCGCTAGCACTTGTCTCCCGGTTGCCATGACGACGTGGCAGCACAGGGCAGGAGACCCTAACAGTAGCCTGTAGAAGATGCTGGGATCCATTTCATGGAAATGTACCAAAGCTCCCAGTACAGGAGGGAGAGTGCTGAGGTTCCTGCAGAACTGATTAACCAAACTTGAGGTCCTCAGAGGCCAAAGTATAGAACTTGTAAAACTTAGCAAACGTGACCAAGTAGCTGCTCGGCAAAGCTGAATAGCCGAGACACCCTGTGCAGCTGCCCTGGAAGAACCCACTTTACGGGTAGAGTGCGCCTGAACAGATTTTGGAATTGGCAATCCTGCCGCGGAATAAGCATGCTGGATAGTAATAAATAAAGGTGATTCAGCGCTAGTGACTAGTTAGATAATTATTAAAATTTATTGAAAACATACATTGATTTCTTGTATAATAACATACACTTTACTGTTGCAACAGATAAAAAATGGTGGTACCACGACACAAAAAATGAAATATAAAAATAAAAAATAAAAAGTTCCAAAAAATATATATGTATAGGGCCTAGATCAACACTGCTTATTGGTTGAATAAATTCTTAGATTGCTGGGTATGTAGCAAGATGCCTTATCCTAGGGAAATGAATAACGGTGTTACCAGTTTGCTGTAGTGAGTCCTCCACTCGGTTAGCACTCCGTAGTCATGGGGATTCTCTCACTTCTTTGATTGTCCCGTGCTGGAATTAGTGAGGGAGATGAACCCTGATAGGTCCTGATGCAATATCTTCCCTGGAGTTATTCCATGCGGGTCACCGTTCCCAAAAATGGATAGCCGGCAGATCTTGTAGTTAGTGGATCCCAGTCTTTGTCACCAACGCGTTTCACTGCTGGTGCAGCTTTCTCAAGGTGTATATGCAGTGTAAAAAGAGCCCTTATATAGCAGTGTTGATCATAATCGGCTACAGGTGTGCAGTTTCCAATCAATTCCTAAATTCATCAAATCTAAAAACTAATCTAGTTAAATTAATACATAATTTGCCAGAGGACAGTCCTATTAAACAATAGTAAAAACGAAATGTTGAAATACCTTAAAAAATGATTTTATTAAATTCATAATGGTCACATGATCGTTTGTCCCGGAAGTGGGAAGCGATCACATCCTGGATTCAGGCGTGCGTGTCACCCCTCTATTTCACTTCAGTGAAAGAGAAAGGTTTGTCTGGTCAAAATATAGCACGTGATCGGAGTTCCGATCACGTGACCCGCCCGTGACGTCTCTCTCCCCCTTCGGCGAGAGAGAGGTAATATGTAGTTAGTCAGAATAGGACACGTGATCGGAGTTCCGATCACGTGACCCGCCCGCAACGTCTCTCCCTCGCTTCAGCGAGAGGGGAGGTAAGTCTAGTCAGATAGAGACACGTGATCAATTTTAATGCCGGACAGATTTTCAAAAACAGATGTAAGTTTGTCCAATCACATGACCTTAATCATGGTCAGGACATTAACATACATCCCGTTGTCCAGCATCACCAAGAGCCATCAAAATGTATATATAGGTCTTCATTAGGAAAAAAATATATAATAATTATTATATGGCAAGGGGGATGTTGGAACAAAAATGCCATTTTAATATCCTTCTAACCACATCATTAGCATGACACACATCCAACAACCTTCTTCCCTCCTGGATGATACCACATATTTAGTTTAGAATTTATCATTTTTAATAGATATAAAATAAATAAAAGCAGACCATAGCATCATTGGCTCCATAATAATCTCATTTATCTTCTAATTATAATAACCAAAGTAGTCTCATGCTCATAAATGGTAGTTGAGCATCTTATAATAAATAGGTAAAGATCAAATTCTTGCATATTCATTGGTTCATTCTTCAGTTAAACTCATCTAGTATCTTTTGACAATTTAATGATCACATATAACATGGTCTAGCAGCACAAAAGATCATTATTATTTCATCAGAGATTCCGTCATATGGTGTGATATAAGACACAATAGAGCACAAATATATCTAGAAAATATTATTTCTCATATATATTTTTTATTATTATTTTGTATATGAATTGATCTTTGGTATAATAAAGAAAATCCTCGTGACAGATCAGCTTCTCCACCTCTGAAATAACATCTCCCTTCAGAGAAGTGCATTCAGCTCTAGGGCCTCATTGAGACCGCTAGGATATAATGAATCAAGCTGGAATGTCCAGAAAATTTCCTGTTTGCATAAGCGGGTGTATCTGTCACCCCCTCTCTCAGTTTTCTTGATGTGTTCAAGACCTGTAATGGTCAGGGATGATGGATCTTTGTTATGAAATTTGAGAAAATGTCTTAGGACACTATGGTTGGTTACCCCATTCACAATATTCCTACGGTGCTCCATGAATCTGATTTTGATACTTCTTGTTGTACTTCCCACATAATTCAATTTACAGCTACATTGTAAGCGGTAGATGACCCAAGAGGTATTACAGTTAATAAAACTTGATATTTTTATAATTTTCTGGTCCACAGGAGAGACTATTTCTTTAGTTTTATTGCACGTATGAAGACAGGTTGTACACCGGTTTGCCCCACATTTGTAGAAGCCATTAGTTAATGGAGGTAACCATGACATACCTTTGGTATTATTTGAAGGTATAGTCTTCAATTGGCTTGGGGCTAGGATTGTTTTCAGTGACTTATTTTTCTTGAATATAAATTCTGGATTAGGAGGAAGTATCTTGGACAAAAGGGGGTCACTTTTTAACATAGGATAATTTTGTTTTATAATGGATTTGATCCTTTTTGATTCATTATTAAACTTTGAGATAAAGGCCAACTCTCTATTCTTTTGGTCTTGATGAACAGTTTTGGATTTGTGGACCAATAGTGACTGTCTGTTCATTGCTAATGTTTCTTTCAAGGCAATGTCTAGAATATATTGAGGGTATTCTCTATCTCTGAATTTCTGTATTAATTGGTCTGCTTGTGACAAGAAAGATTCCATGGTAGAGCAGTTCCTACGTAGTCGCATCAGTTGGCCCCTTGGAATGTTCTTTTTCCAGGGGTCATAGTGTGCGCTTTTATAATGTAAGTAACCGTTGTTCCCTACTTCTTTCACAAAATTGGAAGTCAGGATACAGTTATCTTCAATACTAAGGGCTATGTCCAGGAAAGAAATGTTAGTTTTACTAAAGTGAGAGGTGAACTGTAAATTATAAGTGTTGTTGTTGAGAAAACAAACAAACTGTGAAAAAGAATCCAAATCCCCATCCCAAATAATAAAAAGGTCATCTATGTATCGGCCGTAGAAGACCAGCTTCTCCCCGAACCCGCTTTGCCACACAAATCGGTCCTATAATTGGCCGACATAGAGGTTAGCGTAGCTCGGGGCGAATCTGGTCCCCATGGCCGTGCCCATAGTTTGAAGATAAAAAGTGTCCGAAAAAAGAAAATAGTTGTGTGAAAGAATGAAGGATATAGAGTCGACTAGAAATTGTTCGTGTCTCTCGGAGAGGTCATGATCATGGGAAAGTATCTCATGTATAACTTGCACCCCCAAATTATGGGGGATGTTCGTATAGAGAGCCGAGACATCTAAAGTCGCAAATGAATAGGTCGATTTCCACTTAACATTCTCCAATAATTGGAGGAAGTGTGTGGTATCTGAGATGAATGACCTCAACCGAGAGACACGAGGTTGTAGAAAACTGTCGACATAGGCTGTAATTTTTTCCTAATGAAGACCTATGTATACATTTGATGGCTCTTGGTGATGCTGGACAACGGGATGTATGTTAATGTCTTGACCATGATTAAGGTCATGTGATTGGACAAACTTACATCTGTGTTTGAAAATCTGTCCGGCATTAAAATTGATCACGTGTCTCTATCTGACTAGACTTACCTCCCCTCTCGCTGAAGCGAGGGAGAGACGTTGCGGGCGGGTCACGTGATCGGAACTCCGATCATGTGTCCTATTCTGACTAACTACATATTACCTCTCTCTCGCCGAAGGGGGAGAGAGACGTCACGGGCGGGTCACGTAATCGGAAATCCGATCACGTGCTATATTTTGACCAGACAAACCTTTCTCTTTCACTGAAGTGAAATAGAGGGGTGACACGCACGCCTGAATCCAGGATGTGATCGCTTCCCACTTCCGGGACAAACGATCATGTGACCATTATGAATTTAATAAAATCGTTTTTTAAGGTATTTCAACATTTCGTTTTTACTATTGTTTAATAGGACTGTCCTCTGGCAAATGATGTATTAATTTAACTAGATTAGTTTTTAGATTTGATGAATTTAGGAATTGATTGGAAACTGCACACCTGTAGCCGATTATGATCAACACTGCTATATAAGGGCTCTTTTTACACTGCATATACACCTTGAGAAAGCTGCACCAGCAGTGAAACGCGTTGGTGACAAAGACTGGGATCCACTAACTACAAGATCTGCCGGCTATCCATTTTTGGGAACGGTGACCCGCATGGAATAACTCCAGGGAAGATATTGCATCAGGACCTATCAGGGTTCATCTCCCTCACTAATTCCAGCACGGGACAATCAAAGAAGTGAGAGAATCCCCATGACTACGGAGTGCTAACCGAGTGGAGGACTCACTACAGCAAACTGGTAACACCGTTATTCATTTCCCTAGGATAAGGCATCTTGCTACATACCCAGCAATCTAAGAATTTCTTCAACCAATAAGCAGTGTTGATCTAGGCCCTATACATATATATTTTTTGGAACTTTTTATTTTTTATTTTTTATTCTTATATTTCATTTTTTGTGTCGTGGTACCACCATTTTTTATCTGTTGCAACAGTAAAGTGTATGTTATTATACAAGAAATCAATGTATGTTTTCAATAAATTTTAATAATAATTATTATTATAACTAGTCACTAGCGCTGAATCACCTTTATTTATTGTTATATACAAAGGGTCTGACTAGCCCTTCCTATTTCAGCTGCTTGAGGATATACAACACATGTCAGCGCCATCTCTACTTCGGTAGTTTACATTCCATGCTGGATAGTAAGCCTGATCCAGCGTGAAATTGTCTGCTTAGAAGCAGGACACCCAATCTTTTTGGGATCATAAAGTACAAATAGTGCGTCTGACTTCCTGTGACGAGTAGTTCTCTTCACATAGATTTTCAAAGCCTGCACGACATCCAAGGACTTTGAGGTAATTGAGATGTCAGTAGCTACTGGCACCACAATAGGTTGGTTGATATGAAAAGCCGGCACAACCTCAGGGAGAAATATCTGACGCGTTCTGAGCTCAGCTCTATCCTCATGTGAAATCAAATAGGGGCTCTTGTGCGACAATGCCCCCAATTCTGACACACGTCTGGCAGAAGCCAAGGCCAACAACGTGATCACCTTCCAAGTAAGAAACTTTACGTCCACCTCTTGTAAAGGTTCGAAGCAATCCGATTGCAGGAACTACAGCACCACATTAAGATCCCACGGTGCCATAGGAGGCACAAAGGGTGGTTGGATGTGCAGAACTCCTTTCAAGAAAGTCTGAACCTCAGGGATAGCAGCCAATTGTTTCTGGGAGAAAATAGACAAGGCCAAAATCTGTACCTTGATGGAGCCCAAGCGTAGGCCAACACCTGCTTGCAGAAAGAGGAGAAAATGTCCCAGTTGAAACTCCACCGTAGGAAACTTTTTGGATTCACACCAAGACACATACTTTTTCCAAATTCGATGGTAATGCTTAGACGTTACCCCCTTGTATCAGAGTAGGAATAACCTTATTCGGAATGCCCTTCCGTGCTAAGATCTGGCGTTCAACCTCCATGCCGTCAAACGTAGCCGCGGTAAGTCTTGATAGGCAAACGGCCCCTGCAGTAAAAGGTCCTAGCGAAGATGAAGAGGCCTCTGATCCTCCAGCAGTAATGCCAGAAGATCCGCGTACTAAGCCCGCCTTGGCCAGTCCAGAGCAATGAGGATCGCCGGAACTCTTGATCTTTTTATTAGTTTGAGAATCCTTGGGATGAGTGGAAGTGAAGGGAACACATACACTGACTGGAACACCCATGGAGTCACCAGGGTGTCCACCGCCACTGCCTGTATGTCTCGTGAGCTGGAACAGTACCTCTGAAGCTTCTTGTTGAGGCGAGAGTCCATCATGTCTATCTGAGGTATACCCCATCGGCGTGTTACCTCTGTGAATACTTCTGGGTGGAGGCCCCATTCTCCTGGATGGAGATTATGCCTGCTGAGGAAGTCTGCTTCCCAGTTGTCCACTCCCGGAATGAAGATCGCCGACAGTGCCAGTGTGTGTCAGGATTCTTGTTACCTCTGACATTGCAGCCCTGCTCTTCGCTCCACCCTGCCTGTTTATGTAGGACACCGCTGTGATGTTGTCTGACTAAACCTGAATAGTTTGATCTTGCAGAAGATGAGCCGCTTGTAGAAGGCCATTGTATATGGCCCTTAGTTACAGAATGTTTATTGGAAGAACCGATTCCTGGCTTGACCACTCTCCTGTGAAGTTTTCCCCATTGGTGACTACTCCCCAACCTTTGAGGCTTGCATCCATGGTTAGAAGAATCCAATTCTGAATCCCGAACCTGCGGCCCTTGAGCAGGTGAGAAGTTTGCAGCCACCAGAGTAGTGAAATTCTGGCTTTCAGTGACAGGCATATCGGCTGGTGCATGTGAAGATGCGATCCCGACCACTTGTCCAGGAGATCCAGCTGGAAGAACCGTGCATGGAATCTTCTGTATTGTAGAGCCTCGTAGGAGGATACCATCTTCCCCAGAAGGTGAATGCATCAATGAACCGATACCCGGGGAGGTTTCAAGACATCCCGGACCATTGATTGGATCACCAATGCTTTCTCCACTGGTAGAAACACCCTCTGCATTTCTGCGTCAAGTATTATCCCCAGGAAGGGCAGTCTCCTTGTCAGTTCCAAATGTGAATTTGGAAGGTTCAGGATCCACCCATGATCCCAGAGTAGTTGAGTTGAGAGCGCAATACTCTGCAACAGCTTCTCCTTGGAAGATGCCCCTATCAGCCTATCATCCAGATATGGAATTATGTTCACTCTCTGTTTCCGTAGGAGGAGCATCATCTCCGCCATGACCTTGGTGCACACCCTCGGTGCTGTGGAGAGGCCAAATGGCAACGTCTGGAACTGATAGTGACAGTCCTGTAGTGCAAACCGTAGAAAGGCCTGGAGAGGTGGGATCAGATCGGAATGTGATGGTACGCATCCTTGATATCAAGGGATACTAGGAATTCCCCCTCCTCCAGACCTGAGATCACCGCTCTCAGAGACTCCATCTTGATTTGGAAAACCCTCAAGTAGGGGTTCAACAATTTCAGGTTCAATATAGGCCTTACCGAACCGTCCGGTTTTGGTACCACAAACAGGTTTGAGTAATAACCCTTGGTTTTTGGGTGAGGTGGAACTGGAACAATGACATTTGTTCGTACCAATTTTTTAATGGCTTCCTGTAGGATAGCACTTTCTGTCAGCGAAGCTGGTAAGCCTGATTTGAAGAATCTGTGAGGTGGGAGTTCCTGAAACTCCAGTCTGTACCCCTGGGTAACAATATCCGTCACCCAGGGGTCTAGGCATGATGACGCCCAGCTGTGACTGAAATCTTAGTCTCGCACCCACCTGCCTGATCTTCAGGCTGGGAGGTACACCATCATGCTGAATATTTGGAGGAAGCAGAACCTGGTTTCTGTTCCTGGGAACCTGTTGGTGCAGGTCTTTTGGATGTTCCCTGACCTCCTCTAAAGAAGGTGGGAGGGGGTTTGGATTTTTAAAATTTTGCGGTCCAAAAGGACTGCAGTATAGGATAAGATTTCCTAGCTGGGGCTGCTGCGGAGGGAAGAAATGTCGACTTACCCGCTGTCGCCGTGGATTCCACGCATCCAATGCGTCCCTAAATAGTGCCTGACCTGTGAATGGCAGGAACTCCACACTTTTCTTGGTTTCTGCATCCGCAGTCCATTGGCGTAGCCAGAGTCCTCTGCATGCCGAGACAGCCATGGAAGTAGCAGGCCAATGTCCTTCATGTTCTCCACCATGAAACCTGCAGAATCCTGTATGTGATGTAATAACAAGTCAATGTCACTCCTATCCATAGTATCTAAGTCCTCTAGTAAGGTGCCTGACCACTTTACTATGGCTTTAGAAATCCACGCACAAGCAATAGTGGGTCTTAAAGCCACGCCTGTAGCAGTGTATAGTGATTTGAGCGTAGTCTCAATATTGCGTCAGCCGGCTCCTATAAGGCGGTTGAAGCAGGGACAGGTAAAACCATCTTTTTAGACAGCCTATATACAGAAGCGTCTACAATAGGTGGGTTTTCCCACTTCTTTCTATCCTCTTTTTGGAAAGGGAAAACAAAGAGAATTCTTTTAGTGATCTGGAATTTTTTCTATGGGTTTTCCCAGGATTTTTAAAACAAGGAGTTTTAACTCCTTAGAAGCAGGGAAGGTAAGCGAGGATTTCTTATTTACTGTAAAATAAGATTACTTGTTCCAGAACCTTCTCAGAAATATGCAAAACATCCCTAATGGCTTCAATCATTAGCTGCACCTCTTTAGCAAGGGATGCATCCCCCCTGCATATCCCCATCACCGTCCCCTGTATCAGAGTCGGTATCAGTGTCAGCTTGCATTATCTGGGCAAGTGTATGTTTTTGTGGGTATGTAGGTGGGGTTTTAGATGAAGTAGTGGGAGCTGAATACTTCAAACCCACTACAGATTGTCTCAAAAACTGCGTCTCTTTCTCAGTATGTGACATCCTTGTTGAAATCTGGGATATCATTCCCCTTAAAGTATCCACCCATGGGGGTTCGGAGTCAGAAGGGTGAGACAGCACATTGCAGTCCTGAGTACATGGAATAGACTCCTCAGGAGAAGATAAACACCCTGCAGCACAGGACACAGAGTCCTTAGACATGGTAATGTGGATACACACACACAGGAAAATGTCAGACACAGTTTCCCCCAGAGTACCTTCAGAGAGTCACAGAGTATAAGGAGCCAGCCACACAGCGCCCCTGCAGACAGTTATTATGATAAAAGCCCGGCGCTGACTGACTAACCTTAATAGGGAGGGCAGTGCTCCCTGTCAGTGTCCTAGTTCCTATGATCTGCAGAGAGAAAATGGCGCTGGTGAGTACTGGATCCGCTCTGAGAGGAAGCCCCGCCCCTTGTAATGGCATGCGGCTTCCTGCACTAATTGTTTATACTGGCCTGAGGGTTTTAGTGATAACAGGGGGATTAGCCCCTGTTAGCTGTGTGACCAGTGTAGGGTTTATCCACGCTGGCTGAGGACGCCCCTCAAAGCACCTACACTGTGTGTTGCTGAGCCTTCCTGGAGCGCAGCCTGTCAGAGCTACGCTCCCACCCTTGTGCCGCCATACCCTGCCGCTAACTGAGACGCTGGTGCTGTACTCACCACTTTTCCTTCTTCTGGCTCTGTTAGGGGGGTGGCGGCCGTGCTGCGTGAGTGAGCAGTCACCTCGTGGGCTTGCGATCAGCACCCTCAGGAGCTCAGTGTCCTGTCAGCGGAGTAGGGAACCATTAACTCTTCTGGAAGTTGGTTCCTATTCCCGACCCCCCCTAAGTCCCACGAAGCAGGGAGGCTGTTGCCAGCAGCCTTCCTGTAACCTAACTAACTCTAGAAAATAAACACCTAAGAAAACTCCTAGGAGTTCCCCTAGCTGTGACCGGCTCCTCCGGGCACATTTTCTAAACTGAGTCTGGTAGGAGGGGCATAGAGGGAGGAGCCAGCCCACACTATTAAACTCCTAAAGTGCCAGTGGCTCCCAAAGGACCCGTCTATACCCCATTGTACTAAATGGACCTCAGCATCCTCTAGGACGTAAGAGAAAGTAGATTATAACTTAGGGTGTGCCGACCTGAAGCTGCTAACACTTTATTAACACTTATGATTTTCCCTATCACTTTGTATATATTTTTGTATTTTAAACACACTTCACTTACATAGTACTTATGTGCTTCTTATTAACCCTTAATAATTTTCACCTGTGTGCTGACCTGGGGTAGCCGACCTGTGCCGACGTGATGGGGTCCTGCACCCCGGACCCATACCTAGTATTAGGGACCCCCAGTGATGGAGACGCCTTGCCGATCGACCTGGGGGCTTAACCCTATATCTGCAGTTATACGCAACTAAGATCTCCGTATTATCTGATTATTATGTAGTATTACTTTTCACTCAGTGTGCATTAGGGAACACAATTTTTTTTATTACACAGAATTACCCCACCCTTTTAGCACCTGAGTGACATCACAATCTGATTGAGCAGCTTACCAATATATGTACATTGTATTTAGAGAGGCATGGATGGGTCAGCATTAGGAGGGATTGCTGACTTGTGCCATTGGAGAAGTTAGGGGTGTCTCTAGGTAAGCTGGTTCTCAGATGCTGTAGGAGCCATTATCATGTGGCCTTACACTGGGCATTCAGACCCAGACATAGGTGTAATTAATTATGGAGTGGGTGTGGGGTGCGGTGGCCCCTATGTCGGTATGGCTGGGCGGCTTCAGGTCAGCACACCCTAACACTTTATTAACACTTATGATTTTCTCTATCACTTTGTATATATTTTTGTATTTGAATCACACTTAAATCTTACACAGAATTACCCCTTCCTTTTAGCACCTGAGTGACATCACAATCTGATTGAGCAGCTTGCCACTATATGTGCATTGTGACTTAGCAGATGATGATTACAGGGTATCATATGGTGTATTGCATGTAAAGTACCTTGTTCCACACCTATTCTCTTGTAGCAATATACCTTATATAAGGGTGAGTAACACGTGTACAGGCTTACCAGCGTATGAGCACACACATAAAGGAATGCTACCTTACCAATGCTTCCAGGAGTAACGTTAGGAGACATTTTTCTGATCCATCAGCTCATATGACTGATGTTATTGTTCATCTAGAATCTCCAATTCATACGATATGTTCCCCATCCATTGTTTTACATTGGTGCTGGCATAGGACTTGGCGAGTGACTACATCTCCATTTATACTTCATGGTTAGTTACCAGTACAAGAGAGAGATATATCTAAGTCTTATTATAATATTACATTTGTTATTGTGAGTGTTCTCAGGAGGGTAGATACAATGATAGTCTGAGACACAATATTATAAAGCCTTCATTAAAAGTTATGTTTTATTATACACACACATTTTTAAGTGTCCCAGAGAGTCATCTCCTATTGTTTACAAGATTAATATTGTTACAGAAAAGTTACATTTCCATTATGTATTTTTTTCCAGCAGATGGACACACAAGCAGGAATATCTCAGAAGGATATCTAATGTTATCCCCGGATTGCGAAATAAGAGATAATGACAGTAGACAGGATTCTCCAGGAGATAACCCCATTACCCCAATTATACATCTAGCTCTATCAGCTGGTCCCCCTGATCCTAGGAAATGTTCTCCTGATCACTCTGATATTGGTGCATCTGTTACAGCTCTGAGAGTAGATACAGAGTTTCCATGTGCTATAGATGCCAAATGTGTTACACAGAATACAAAGCCTATTAACCCACACACAGGTAAGGCAGGTGGAAGGCCACTGATATGTTCAGAGTGTGGGAAATGTTTTACAAATAAATCATATCTTGTTATACATCAGAGAAGTCACACAGGTGAGAAGCCATTTCCATGTTCTGAGTGTGGGAAATGTTTTGCATACAAATCATATCTTGTTAGACATCAGAGAAGTCACACAGCTGAGAGGCCATTTCCATGTTCTGAGTGTGGGAAATGTTTTGCATACAAATCACATCTTGTTAAACATCAGCAAAGTCACACAGGTGAGAAGCCATTTCCATGTTCTGAGTGTGGGAAATGTTTTGCACACAAATCAGATCTTGTTATACATCAAAGAAGTCACACAGGTGAGAGGCCATTTTCTTGCTCTGAGTGTGGGAAATGTTTTACAAAGAAATCATATCTTGTTATACATCAGAGAAGTCACACAGGTGAGAAGCCATTTCCATGTTCTGAGTGTGGGAAATGTTTTGCATACAAATCATATCTTGTTAGACATCAGAGAAGCCACACAGCTGAGTGGCCATTTCCATGTTCTGAGTGTGGGAAATGTTTTGCATACAAATCACATCTTGTTAAACATCAGCAAAGTCACACAGGTGAGAAGCCATTTCCATGTTCTGAGTGTGGGAAATGTTTTGCACACAAATCAGATCTTGTTATACATCAAAGAAGTCACACAGGTGAGAGGCCATTTTCTTGCTCTGAGTGTGGAAAATGTTTTATCCAGAAATTACATCTTGTTATACATCAAAGAAGTCACACAGGTGAGAAGCCATTTCCATGTTCTGAGTGTGGGAAATGTTTTGCACACAAATCAGATCTCGTTAGACATAACAGACATCACACAGGTGAGAAGCCATTTTCTTGCTCGGAGTGTGGGAAATGTTTCGCACTCAAATCAGATCTTGTTTTACATCAGAGACATCACACAGGGGAGAAGCCATTTCCATGTTCTAAGTGTGGGAAATGTTTCGCAAACAGATCAGATCTTATTAAACATCAGAGACGTCACACAGGTGAGAAGCCATTTCCATGTTCTGAGTGTGGGAAATGTTTCGCACACAGATCAGATCTTATTAAACATCAGAGATGTCACACAGGTGAGAAGCCATTTCCATGTTCTGAGTGTGGGAAATGTTTTGCACGCAAATCATATCTTGTTATACATCAGAGACGTCACACAGGTGAGAAGCCATTTCCATGTCCTGAGTGTGGGAAATGTTTTGTACACAAATCAGATCTTGTTATGCATCAGAGAAGTCACACAGGTGAGAAGCCATTTCCATGTTCTGAGTGTGGGAAATGTTTCGCACACAGATCAGATCTTATTAAACATCAGAGATGTCACACAGGTGAGAAGCCATTTCCATGTTCTGAGTGTGGGAAATGTTTTGCATACAAATCACATCTTGTTATACATCAGAGACGTCACACAGGTGAGACGCCATTTCCATGTCCTGAGTGTGGGAAATGTTTTGTACATAAATCAGATCTTATTATACATCAGCGAAGTCACACAGGTGAGAAGCCATTTCCATGTACTGAGTGTGGGAATTGTTTTGCACACAAATCAGATCTTGTTAAACATCAGAGACGTCACACAGGTGAGAAGCCATTTTCTTACTCTGAGTGTGGGAAATGTTGTTTAACCACTTAACTATTTATTTAGTAAAAAAACGCTTCCGGTCCCTCTGACAGCAGCAGCAGAGGGAAGTTTATCTTCCCTGCCGCTGCTAACACTATCTGACTGGTCGCATCCCGTGCCACCAGGTCAGATAGAGCACTTGCAGGCATGGTTAAGTAAATCACATCTTGTTAGACATCAGCGAAGTCACACAGGTGAGAAGCCATTTCCATGTTCTGAGTGTGGGAAATGTTTTGTACACAGATCAGATCTTGTTAAACATCAGGGACGTCACACAGGTCAGAGGCCATTTCCATACATAAATCAGCACAATAGAAATCACTCAGGTGAGAAACCATTTTAAACTTCTGCAGTATACTTATCATTGCCATGCGATGTTCTTCAAGGTTCTTTCTCTTATGTCCTAGAGGATGCTGGGGACTCCGTAAGGACCATGGGGTATAGACGGGCTCCGCAGGAGACATGGGCACTCTAAAGACTTTAGATGGGTGTGCACTGGCTCCTCCCTCTATGTCCCTACTCCAGACCTCAGTTAGATCCTGTGCCCAGAGGAGACTGGATGCACTGCAGGGGAGCTCTACTGAGTTTCTCTGAAAATACTTTTTGTTAGGTTTTTTTATTTTCAGGGAGCACTGCTGGCAACAGGCTCCCTGCATTGTGGGACTGAGGAGAGAGAAGCAGACCTACTTAACTGATAGGCTCTGCTTCTTAGGCTACTGGACACCATTAGCTCTAGAGGGTCGGAACACAGGTGTCGTCATCGCTGTTCGTCCCGGTGCCGCACCGCCGTCCTCCTCAAAGAGCCGGAAGATAGAAGCCGGGTTAGTATAAGAAGAAAGAAGACTTCAAAGGCGGCAGAAGGCTTCAGATCTTCACTGAGGTACTGCGCAGCCATTGCTCCCCACATACATATAAGGCAATGTAAGGGTGCAGGGCACGGGGGGGGCGCCCTGGGCAGCAATATTAACCTAAAGGGACACTGGCTAATATATTAGATACTGCGGAGGCAGTATATTGAAAACCCCCCGCCAGTATAAAGAATCTGAGCGGGACCGAAGCCTGCCGTTGAGGGGGCGGAGCTTGCTCCTCCAGCATTAACCAGCACCATTTTTCTCCACAGCAAACTACAGAGAAGATTCTCCCCTGCTGAGCAAGTACAGAGGGCAAAAAAGAGGGAGGCACATGTAATTGGCGCAGTGAGTGTATTATTTATTCTATAAAATAGCACTGTACAGTCTTGGATTTTATTCCAGTGTCCAGTGGCGCTGGGTGTGTGCTGGCATACTCTGTCTCTCCAAAGGGCCTTATTGGGGGCTGTCCCCATAATTGTATATCCCAGTGTGTGTGGGGGTGTCAGTACGTGTGTGTCGACATGTCTGAAGTGGAAGGCTCATCTAAGGAGGAGGTAGAGCAGATGATTGTGGTATCTCCGTCGGCGCTGCCGACACCTGATTGGTTGGATATGTGGAATGTTTTAAATGCATATGTGTCTTTATTACATAAAAGATTGGACAAAGCAGAGTCCAGAGAAAAAGCAGGGAGTCAATCCATGGCTTTGACTGTGTCACAAGGCCCTTCGGGCTCTCATAAATGTCCCCTGTCCCAGGTAGCAGACACTGATACCGACACGGATTCTGACTCCAGTGTCGACTACGATGATGTGAGGTTACACCCAAGGGTGCCCAAAAGTATTCATTATATGATTATTGCTATAAAAGATGTTTTGCATATCACAGAGGACCCCTCTGTCCCTGACACGAGGGTATGCATGTTTAAGGAGAAGAAACCTGAGGTAACCTTTCCCCATCTCATGAGCTGAACGCTTTATTTGAAAAAGCTTGGGAAACTCCAGACCAGAAACTGCAGATTCCCAGAGAATTCTTATGGCATATCCTTTCCCCACACAGGACAGGTTACGTTGGGAATCCTCACCCAGGGTAGACAAGGCTTTGACGCGCTTGTCCAAAAAGGTGGCGCTACCGTCTCCAGACACCGCAGCCCTCAAGGATCCTGCTGATCGAAGACAGGAGACTACCTTAAAATAAATTTATACACATATGGGTGCTTTGCTCAGACCGGCAGTAGTGTCGGCATGGGTGTGTAGCGCAATAGCAGCGTGGGCATATAATTTGCAATGGGAGTGAGAGAAAGCTCTCTCTCCCATTGCCAGTACTTGTACTCTCTAGCTCTGGGCGCACCACCAATAAGGACTACTATCGAAAGATTGTATCTCCCTTTCTTATAGTTTAATTGTCCGCCTTTGGTTTTTTTCAATATTAGCAACAACCTATTACACACCAGTGCCCAGTCGCTCTTTTTTCTGTATATGGGCATATAACTTGTCATCTGACATTGACACCCTAGATAAGGGTAGCATTTTATTGACCTTGGGTCATATTAAAGACGCAGCGTTATATATAAGAGACGTTGGGCTGTTGGGTTCAAATGCCATGGCAATTTCTGCTAGACAAGCCCTGTGGAACCGCCAATAGACGGGTGATGCCGATTCAAAGAGACATGGAAACTTTGCCTTACAAGGGTGAGGTTTTATTTGGGGAGGGCCCTCGCGGACCTGGTTTCCACAGCTACTGCGGGTAAATCTTTTTTGCCTTATGTTCCCCCACAGCAAAAGAAAACACCTCAATATCAGATGCAGTCCTTTCGGTCGCATAAGTCCACAAGGGGTCGGGGCTCTTCCTTCCTCGCCAGAGGTAAGGGTAGAGGGAAAAGAATGCCGGCTACGGCTAGTTCCCAGGAACAGAAGTCCTCTCCGGCTTCTACAAAATCCACCGCATGATGCTGGGGCTCCACTGCGGGAGTCCGCGCTGGTGGGGGCATGTCTTCGACTCTTCAGCAAGGTCTGGGTTCTGTCAGATTTGGATCCTTGGGCAATAGAAATTGTATCCCAAGGCTACAAACTGGAATTCGAAGAATTGCCTCCTCGCCGATTTTTCAAGTCGGCTTTGCCAGCTTCTCCCCCAGAGAGGGAAATAGTTTCAGCTGTAATACAAAATCTGTGTCAACAGCAAGTGATTATAAAGGTTCCCCTAATGCAACAGGGGAAAGGGTACTATTCAACCCTATTTGTGGTCCCGAAACCGGATGGCTCGGTCAGACCCATTCTGAATCTAAAATCCCTAAACCTGTATCTAAAAAAGTTCAAATTCAAGATGGAATCTCTCCGGGCAGTGATCTCCAGCCTGTAAGGGGGGGATTTTATGGTATCACTAGACATAAAGGATGCATACCTTCATGTCCCCATTTATCCTACTCAGGTGTACCTGAGATTCGCTGTACAGGACTGTCATTACCAGTTTCAGACGTTGCCGTTTGGGCTGTCCACGGCCCCAAGGATTTTCACCCAGGTAATGGTGGAAATGATGTTGCTCCTACGCAAGCAAGTAGTCACAATTATCCCATACTTGGACGATCTCCTGATAAAAGCGAGATCGAGAGATCAGTTGCTAAAAAGCGTGTCACTCTCCCTGAGAGTGCTGCAGCAACACAGCTGGATCCTAAATCTGCCAAAGTCGCAGTTGATTCCAACGACTCGGCTATAATTTTTAGGCATGATTATGGACACGGAATAGAAGAGGGTTTTTCTCCAAATTGAAAAAGCCCAGGAACTCCAGAGCATGGTCAGAGACCTGCTAAAGCCAAAAAGAGTCAGTTCATCAATGCACTCGAGTGCTGGGAAAGATGGTTGCGGCCTACGAGGCCATCCCCTTCGGCAGGTTCCATGCGAGGACTTTTCAGTGGGACCTTCTGTACAAGTGGTCATGGTCCCATCTACAAATACATCAGAGAATAAGACTGTCCCCCAGGGCCAGGGTGTCTCTACTGTGGTGGCTGCTCACCTTCTAGAGGGTCGCAGGTTCGGCATTCAAGACTGGGTTCTGGTAACCACGGACGCGAGCCTCCGAGGATGGGGAGCAGTCACACAAGGAAGAAATTTTCAGGGACTGTGGTCAAGCCAGGAGGCTTGTCTACACATCAACGTGCTGGAATTAAGGGCCATATACAACGGCCTACGACAAGCGGAGACTCTTCTTCGTGACCTACCTGTTCTGATTCAATCAGACAACGTCACAGCAGTGGGACATGTAAACTGCCAAGGCGGGACAAGGAGCAGAGTGGCAATGGCGGAAGCCACCAGGATTCTACGCTGGGCGGAAAATCACGTAAGCGCTCTGTCAGCATTATTCATTCCGGGAGTGGACAACTGGGAAGCAGACTTCCTCAGCAGACACGATCTCCATCCAGGAGAGTGGGGACTTCATCAAGAAGTTTTTGCAGAGATAACAAGTCGTTGAGGGCTTCCTCAAATAGACATGATGGCATCACGCCTCAACAAGAAACTTCGGAGGTATTGTTCCAGGTCAAGGGACCCTCAGGCTGTAGTGGTAGACGCCCTGGTGACACCTTGGGTGTTTCCGTCGGTCTATGTCTTCCCTCCTCTTCCACTCATCTCAAAAATATTGAGAATCATAAGACAAAAAAGTGTCCAGACAATAGTCATTGTTCCGGATTGGCCCCGAAGGGCCTGGTATTCAGATCTTCAGGAAATGCTCACAGAAGATCCGTGGCCTCTTCCTCCCAGGGAGGACCTGTTGCAGCAGGAGCCCTGCATGTTCCAAGACTTACCGCGGTTACGTTTGACGGCATGGTGGTTGAATGCCAGATCCTAGCTAGGAAAGGTATTCCGGGGGAAGTCATCCCTACTCTGATAAAAGCTAGGAAGGAGGTGACGGCGAAACATTATCACCGTATCTGGAGGAAATATGTATCTTGGTGTGAAGCCAAGAATGCTCCTACGGAAGATTTCCACCTGGGCCGTCTTCTCCACTTTCTGCAGACAGGAGTGGCTATGGGCCTAAAGTTAGGCTCCATTAAGGTGCAGATTTCGTCCCTGTCAATATTCTTACAGAAGGAATTGGCTTCTCTCCCAGAAGTCCAGACTTTTGTAAAAAGAGTGCTGCACAGCCAGCCTCCTTTTGTGCCCCCAGTGGCACCGTGGGACCTTAACGTGGTGTTACAGTTCCTAAAATCTCATGGTTTGAGCCTCTTCAAACAGTTGAATTAAAATTTCTCACTTGGAAAGTGGTCATGTTGTTAGCCTTGTCATCTGCGAGGCGGGTGTCCGAATTGGCGGCTTTGTCTCACAAAAGCCCCTATCTGATTTTCCATGTAGATAGAGCAGAGTTGAGGACTCGTCCTCAATTTCTGCCTTAGGTGGTTTCATCGTTTCATATGAACCAACCTATTGTGGTGCCTGTGTCTACGGGAGACTGGGAGGATTCCAAGCCTCTTGATGTAGTCAGGGCCTTAAAAGTTTATGTAGCTAGGACGGCTCGGGATAGGAAAACAGAGGCACTGTTTGTCCTGTATGCAGCCAACAAAGTTGGTGCTCCTGCTTCTAAGCAGACTATTGCCGCTGGATCTGTAACACGATTCAGCAGGCTCATTCTACGGCTGGATTGCCATTACCAAATTCGGTAAAGGCCCATTCCACTAGGAAGGTGGGCTCTTCTTGGGCAGCTGCCCAAGGTGTCTCGGCGTTACAGCTTTGCCGGGCAGCTACTTGGTCGGGTTTAAACACTTTTGCTAAATTCTATAAGTTTGATACCTTGGCTGATGAGGACCTCATGTTTGCTCAATCGGTGCTGCAGAGTCATCCGCACTCTCCCGCCCGGTCTGGAGCTTTGGTGTAATCCCCAATGGTCCTTACGGAGTCCCCAGCATCCTCTAGGACGTAGGAGAAAATAAGATTTTAAACCTACCGGTAAATCTTTTTCTCCTAGTCCGTAGAGGATGCTGGGCGCCCGTCCCAGTGCGGACTAAATTCTGCAAGGCTTGTATATAGTTGTTGCTTACATAAGGGTTATGTTACAGTTGAGTTCAGTCTCTGGCTGATGCTGTTTTGTTCATACTGCAACTGGTTGCATATATTCCTGTTATATGGTGTGGGCTGGTATGTATCTTGCCCTTAGATTAACAAAAATCCTTTCCTCGTACTCTCTGTCTCCTCTGGGTACAGTTCTCTAACTGAGGTCTGAAGGAGGGGCATAGAGGGAGGAGCCAGTGCACACCCATCTAAAGTCTTTAGAGTGCCCATGTCTCCTGCGGAGCCCGTCTATACCCCATGGTCCTTACGGAGTCCCCAGCATCCTCTACGGACTAGGAGAAAAAGATTTACCGGTAGGTTTAATATCTTATTTATCTATGCTTTTTGCAATATACATGTTACCACTGGGTGAAATAATCAGATGTCATGCCCTCATCTACCACCGCTATGCAGATGACCTGTGTCTTTTGCTCCGGGTACTGAGAACCCAGTACCAATCCTAAATGGTTGTCTAGCTGAGCTCCAGGTGTGGGTGATGCCAGTTAGCTGTGACTCAGTCCTGGTGAAACAGGTCCTTATGATAGAAGCGTGATGTGTTCTGTGTAATAATCCTGAAAGTAGTGCTGCTATCGATCTCATATCATTTGTAGTAACTTGGAAAAGATGAGATATGAGGTGCACTCTGGAAGCTTATAGGGGGTTAAAGATGAACGCAGATCACGCAGCCCCCGGAAAATGGTCCTGGCCCGCCCGCGTTAGCCCCTCAGGCATGCGGCCGCAATGTGTGTCTGCGTGGCCGCTGCGCATGTGCATATTGCCAACACCCGCAAACTGCTGCGGGCCGCTATTGCGGCTGGGTTTGAATGACCCCCATACGCTTTTGGCTCCTGATATGTATCTGTTTTACTTACCTGCAATACTATAATGTAACTTGAATTGTTTCTGTGCTTTAAAGGATATTTTATCCATGTTGTGTAAAGTATTTTTTAAGTTTAAAATATAGATAGGAAAAATCTGTGTATTAAAGATATGAAATAAAGTCGTTTAAAAACAAAAGATTCCCGTTGAGTCTTTTTATGTTTATGTGTATTATCTTATTTCCAGATAATTGTCGCTATGGTGACAGAAACAATTTCCTGTTAATGTGTCACTTGTATTGTTACTTTTGTGTCCACATAATGGGGGTGATTCCGAGTTGTTCGCTCGCTAGCTGCTTTTAGCAGCATTGCACACGCTAAGCCGCCGCCCTCTGGGAGTGAATCTTAGCTTAGCAGAATTGCGAACGAAAGATTAGCAGAATTGCGAATAGAAATTTCTTAGCAGTTTCTGAGTAGCTCAAGACTTACTCCTACACTGCGATCAGTTCAGTCAGTTTCGTTCCTGGTTTGACGTCACACACACGCCCAGCGCTCGCCCGGCCACTCCCCCGTTTCTCCAGCCACTCCCGCGTTTTTCCCTGAAACGCCAGTTTCCGCCCAGAAACACCCACTTCCTGTCAATCACACTCTGATCAGCAGAACGATGAAAAAACTTTGTCACGCCGTGAGTAAAATACCAAACTTTTGTGCTAATTTACTTGGCGCAGGCACGCTGCGTACATTGCGCATGTGCAGTTTGCGACTAATCGCTCCGTAGCGGAAAAAAAATAACGAGCGAACAACTTGTAATGACCCCCATTATCAGTGTCGCTGTGTATAAATATCTTGTCTGGTGTGTAAAGGTGGGTACACACGCTGCCATTGTGACTGTGCGATTTCCCTTGAACTGGCCGGAGCCCAGAACCAGCAACAGTGACTATGTACTTGTGATTTTGGCTATGTCTGATTTTGACAGCTCATTTGAATAGTGGGTGACATTACGGGGGGGAGGACTCTCTATGCGTTTCGAGTCTGAGGTGACCAAAGAAGGTATTTCCACAGGTGAGGTGGATGTGTGTCTCTCATGTAAGGCAAGTCCTATTTTATTTCTATATATTTGGGATTTGGAGCTTCATTACTGGACCTCAGCTCAACAAAATCATATATTCTTCCTTGCTGGGATCTTGCACAGCCCCTCCCCCCCTAAGGCTTGTATGTTTATTTTTCAACCATTTTAAACCATTTGTGCTGTTAAGGCAGCCCTAAGCTTTATTTTATTTTTTATAGTCTTACTATGTTTTGAGTGATCTTAACAGCGTCTTAAATGCATGCTGGAAAGAGTCGGTACAACAACTCTCCACCGAGTCGCAATAACGCTTACCTACGGGTACAGTTCTGTCTCGGTGGGCGTCTGTGTTGGATGTTCTAGCAGGTCCAGCAGACGTTACCAGGCTGTAGCCGGAGCACATGGAGCAGGTAAGGCAACGGTTCCACTTACTAGAGGAATTCGGACACAGCTGCACTGTATTGGAGGAGGCTACAAACAGTGGTTGATGCACCACCACCATAGGTGCTCCAGCGCTAGGCTTTAGGGATCATAGGTGTCAGGACTAGGTTGAGGCCACGATCCCTAGGGTTGATGTAAGCAGGGGGGAGTCAGATGCTCTCCTGGTCGCCCCTTCCCCTGTTCATGACCAGTTCCGTGCGTCTCCCGTCCATGAACTGATGGCCTCACTTCCGTCTCAGACGCTACAACGAGGGTACTCGGTCGCAGCTTGGGCCGCTGCGGTTGTGTACACTAGAGTTTCCGCCTAGACCGGGTCGCAGACAGGAGCGTCTGCATATATGTATCGTTCACTGAGCGTCTGTGTCCGTTATTGAGCGTCTGTGTCTCTCATCAGTTACCGGAGCGGTAGTGTACGCTAGTAGCGTCTGGATCCACTCAGCGTCTGTTAAGCGTATTGGTTGATCCTGGAAGTGGGGTGAGTCTCCCTGTATCCCACTCTATGGAGTAAGGGGTATACAGTACTAAGATTCTACTGTGTTAGTATGAATAGGTAATTTTGGTACATAGTGCATATGAGGCCTGTACAGTACTGTTGTTTTCTGCATAATATGTCTGAAAAACTTTTTGAAATAACTGTTTACAAAGAGATTACGGTAGTTGTACTCCTACATACTGGGAAAGTATTTGTGGTTGATTATATACTTATATGACAATGTCTAATATATAACATGTGACTGACTGCTAGTGTGATTGCTGACTTTTATATGTTTGTCAGTATTTTCTGAACCTCAATGCTGGTGCTTGGGTTGGGGTCAGATTGATATCACTTCTATATTTCTATAAAGTGATTTCAGTCACAGAGCGTGTAGTATATTGTATAAAACAGATTATTTACCATGTCTGTGAGCGGCAAAAGTGACGAGGATACTTTATTAGGGACTCCTACACATTTAACATGTTTATCTTGTAAAGTGGTGATGTTAACCCAGTATCTAACTTATGAGGGGTTATGTGCAAACTGTTTTGCGTATCAGCAAAGTAAAAGACAGGTTCTGGTTCAGCAACCAGCAGATCCACCGTGGGCTGTGTTCGCACAAACCTTGTCTAGTATAGCTGACAGATTAGCACCTGCAGTTCCACCCCAGGGAATAGGTTACACTATTAACCCATACATGCAGCTTCCTTCTAGTGGTTTATTTCCAGCAGCTGCAACAAGTCAGAAGGCTGTTAAAACCAGGGTAGATACATCTATGTTACAGACTACACAAGATGATACAACAGATGAGAATACAGTGTATTCTAATACCCCATATGACGAACAGTCAGAGAGTTTCAGCTCAGAGGATATAGCTGAGCTTATTGAAGCCATGAAGGCTATTCTGTCTCTGGAAGAATCAGCTATGGCAATATCAAAATCTAAAGCACCTGTGTTTAAACGTTCAAAAACCATTAATATTAAGTTTCCAGGGTCAGAGGAACTGACGGAAATTATGGAAGAGCCTTGTGCTACACCCAATAAGAAGTATAGAATTCTGAAAAGATGGGATTCTTACTATCCTTTTCTGACTGCGGACTGTTCAAAAAGAGAAGTTCCTCCTAAAGGAGATACACATGTCGTGCGACTTGTGCGAAAATCTATTTTACCTTTGCCGTCTGCCTCACTAAATGATGTCACAGATAGAAGAATGGATGGTTTCTTGAAAAACATCTTTTCTCTGTCAGGGGCTGTTGTAAGGCCAGCTATGGCTTCAGCCTGGATGGCAAAAGCGATGGTAAAATATACGTAGTAACTAAAAAGTGGCTTTTTGGCACCTACCAGGAAATAGGAGTCTCATCTAGGCCATATAAAACAAGCTGCACTATATTTGGAAGAAGTAGCAATTGATATGGGTACGATTGCTTCTAAAGCATCAGCCTTAATGGAAGGCGCTCGCAGAGCAATTTGGCTACGTACTTGGAAAGCAGATGCAGAATCCAAGAAAGTTCTGGAAGCTTTGCCTTTCGTTGGTAATATTCTATTTGGAAAGGAATTGACAGATATTCTGGAATCGGAAGCCGAATCCAAGAAGGTCAGGTTTATGGCCAGTTATAACCCCAAGCCTGGGGGTTCGAAATTTCGTCCATTTCGATGGTAAGGTAAAGCAAAGGGAAATGATGAATCTAAGCAACCCCAGTACAATAAATCTGCTAGGGGTAAGAGGCAATGGGCCACCAGATGGACAGCTTCCAAGCCAGAACAGAATCCATCAGCCTGAGGGTGAGGGCCTCCACCTGGGGGACTCCAGGGTTGGGGGCTGACTCCTTCACTTTGCACACATATGGAAGCAGTCGACAACAGATGCTTGGGTGCAGAAGGTGGTATCTCTGGGTTATAGTTTCCCTTTCAAGAAGCAGCCTCAAAGGTTTTTTTGCACCAGCCCGTCTCATATAAAATCGAAGGCCAGTGCTCTGCAAGAAGCAGTTCAGAAATTGCTTCAGTCTGGGGTAATTATCCCAGTACCCCCGGCACAATGGGGATGGGGTTTTTACTCAAACCTGTTTTTGATTCAGAAACCAAATGGATCATTCCGACCAATTCTTATTCTCAAAATGTTAAACAAATACATTTGGGTCCCAAGGTTACGTTCCATAGTTTTGGCCATGGAACCATGGGATTACATGGTACCTCTGGATATACAGGATGCTTACCTGTATGTGCCCATAACACAGTCCCATCAGTGTTACCTCAGGTTTGCCATCCTACAGCAACATTTTCAGTTCCAGGCTTTGTCCTTTGGGCTAGCAACAGCCCCCAGAGTATTTACCAAGATTATGGAGGTCATGGCAGCTTATCTCTGCAAGCAGGGGTAAGAATTTTTCCATACCTCGACGATCTTCTAATTCTGGCACAATCCCAGGAATTGCATTTGAGCCATCTCCAACAGACAATAACTTGTCTACAAAGACACGGATGGCTCATGAATTGGGCAAAGCCGTCTCTGATTCCATCATAATGGATGGTTCACTTGGGGGCTATATTGGGTTCAAGTCTACAAAGAATAATCTTACCTTGGAAAAAGATATCGAAGGTGCAAGTAATGACTCAGGAGTTGCTGCAGTCAGACTATATCAGTCGATGCAGCAGTACGAGTGATGGGTCTGATGGTGTCAACATTCGACATGGTGGAATATGCACAATTCCACTCCAGACCTCTGCAGCAGCTGATTCTGACCAGATGGAATGGAACATATCAGACAATAAAAAGTCAGATGATAAAGCTTCCAGTAATCGTAAATAGGTCACTAGCCTGGTGGCTACAGACGGACCATCTAGACAAGGGGAGACCCTTTTGGATATCAGATTAGCAAATCTTCACAACGGATGCCAGTCTTCAGGGCTGGGGAGCAGTGTCCGAAAGGCTTTGGTTCCAGGGAAAATGGACCACAGAGGAAAGTTGCCTGCCAATAAATCTTTTGGAAATAAGGGACATATATATGGCTCTAGTTCAGGCAAAGGACATTCTGAGAGGAAGACCAGTCCAGATCTGCTCAGACAATGCAACAGCAGTAGCGTACCTCAACCATCAGGAAGGAACTCACAACAAAATATCGATGGGGGAAGTAAGTCACATACTAAGGTGGGCAGAACTCCATCTTCCGGCGTTGTCTGCAGGGTTTGTTCCAGGAGTACTGAACTGGGAAGCGGACTTTCTCAGTTGACACACCATTCAGGAAACCGAATGGGCACTACTCCCGGAAGTATTTCAGACTCTAGTAAACAAATGGGGTCTGCCAGAGATAGATCTCATGGCGTCCTGTCTGAACAACAAAGCTCCGGCATATGGGTCAAGAACAAAGGATCCCGGGGCGATGTCCATGGAAGCTCCAATTCTGCTCCCTCAACGTCCAGATCTACTGAGGCAGGGTCCTTGTTATCACAGCCATCTGGATTAACTGTCTTTGACAGCGTGGCTGTTGAAACCTCTATCCTAAAGTCAAGAGGATTTTCACAACAGGTTATTCAAACCATGCTTAGAGCAAGAAAGCCTTCTTCAGCTTGTATTTATCATCGAATATGGCAAGCCTATATTCATTGGTGTAGCGAAAGAGGTATGGAGCCAAGATTTTTTACATTATCCAGGATTTTGGATTTCCTTCAAGCAGGAATGAATAAGGGTTTAAAGGTGGCTTCCTTGAGAGTTCAAATATCAACATTAACTGTATGGTTTCAGAGAAAAATTGCTAACCTACAGGATGTGCATACTTTTTTTCAGGGAATATTGCACATTCAACCACCTTTTGTTCCTCCTGCGGTACCCTGGGATTTAAATTTGGTTCTTAAGGTCCTTCAGGGGGCTCTGTTTGAACCACTTAAGAAAGCGGATCTTAAATGGTTGACAGCTAAAGTTCTCTTTCTACTGACTATGACATCACCTAGAAGAGTGTCAGATTTAGGAGCACTGTCATGTAAGTCTCCTTTTCTGATTTTTTATCCAGATAAAGCATTTATCAGAACTAGGTCTGGTTATCTTCCGAAGGTGGTCTCATATTTTCACCTTAACAAAGAGATTGTAGTCCCGGATTTTCAGGTATCTGGACTTTCAGCGGGAGATGCGTCGCTGGACGTAGTCTGTGCATTAAGAATCTACGTAGATCATACTAGTGCCATCAGAAAGACAGATTCTCTTTTCATTCTCTACGGATTTCACAAGAGAGGATGGCCTGCTAGTAAACAGACGCTTGCAAGATGGCTTCGAATGACAATTTCAGAAGCATATTCACGTGCTGATCTCCCTGTTCCAGCTAATGTTTCTGCTCACTCTACACGTAAGGTAGGTCCTTCATGGGCAGCACAACATGGGGCTTCAGCAGAACAGATTTGTAAGGCAGCCACATGGTCTTCCATTAACACTTTCATTAGACATTATGACTTGGATACTTTTGCCTCTCACGATGCTGAATTCGGGCGAAAGGTTCTCCTGTCTAATCAGGAGCGTCCCCACCACTAAAAATGGCTTTGGGAATCCCAATGTTATCCTGTGGATAACCTGTGGACGCAGCTGGAGAAATATACGTTATGGTAAAAACTTACCGTTGATAACGGAATTTCTCCTATGTCCACAGGTATCCACAGGGATCCCACCCTGACGCACTTGATTTGAGGATCTTTACAAGCACTAACCTCTTACCTCTTGTATGGAAGGGTGTGCATGTGTGTTCTTCTCACCTGAATAGGGTTCTACATAATGCTCCTGCCTAAATTATGTGAAAAAAACTGATTTGACTGAGTTGGAAAGCGGGATTATATGGATGACCCCAATGCATCCTGGGTGGCCAGAAATCTCATGACTATTTAGTGCCAATCCTCTGTCGCTTCGGCATATCCCAATGTTATCCTGTGGACATAGGAGAAATTCTGTTATCAACGGTAAGTTCTTACCATAACGCAGGGATAGGGAACCTTTGGCCCTCCAGCTGTTGTTGAACTACACATTCCAGCATGCCCTACAGCAGTTTTAGCATGGTCAAATAGCAAAACTGTAGCAAGGCATGCTGGTATGTGTAGTTCAATAACAGCTGGACGGCCGAAGGTTCCCCATCCCTGCCATAACGTATATTTTTGTTAAAATAAGAGGCAGCCACTGTACCAAACGAAGCACCAGGAAGACTCCCACCTACATTTTACAACAAGAAAAAGAGAATTGTTTGGGCCAAGAAACACAAGGAACGGACATTAGACTAGTGATAAAATGTACTTTGGTCTAATGAGTCCAAATTTGAGATTTTTGGTTCCAACCGCCATGACTTTGTGAGACGCAGAGAAGGTGAGCGGATGGTTTCTGCTAGAGATGAGTGGGTTTGGTTTTACTTGGTTCTCAAAACGCCATCTTATTGGCTCACGAACATCACGTGTTTGGGATAGCCAATAAGAAAAATCCAAATAAAACCGGCGTTAATTCTGGCGTTACTATCTTAATATCAGTCTGACATTCATCCTAAATAGCTGTGATGTCAGGGTAACTGCTTCAAATCCCGAGTTCAACCTGTGTTTATAGTATTGGTCATTTTCCGCCTGATATTGATATTAGTGACATTCTCAGAATACGCTTTGAGAAAAGTCTCTCTGCTGTTCAAAAGTCTACGCAGGATCGATAGTCTAATGGTCAAGCGTCCTTCCCACAGTGATGTACCCTGTAGACAGTGATGGACCCTGCAGACAGTGATGTACCCTGCAGACAGTGATGTACCCTGCAGACAGCGATGTACCCTGCAGACAGTGATGTACCCTGCAGACAGTGATGTACCCTGCAGACAGCGATGTACCCTGCAGACAGTGATGGACCCTGCAGACAGTGATGGACCCTGCAGACAGTGATGTACCCTGCAGACAGTAATGTACCCTGCGGAAAGTGATGTACCCTGCAGACAGTGATGTACCGTGCAGACAGTGATGTACCCTGCAGACAGTGATGTACCCTGCAGACAGCGATGTACCCTGCAGACAGGGATGTACCCTGCAGACAGTGATGTACCCTGCGGACAGTGATGTACCCTGCGGACAGTGATGTACCCCGCAGACAGTGATGTACCCCGCAGACACTGATGTACCCCGCAGACAGTGATGTACCCCGCAGACAGTGATGTACCCCGCAGACAGCGATGTACCCTGCAGACAGCGATGTACCCTGCAGACAGTGATGTACCCTGCAGACAGTGATGGACCCTGCAGACAGTGATGGACCCTGCAGACAGTAATGTACCCCGCAAACAGTGATGTACCCCGCAGACACTGATGTACCCCGCAGACAGTGATATACCCCGCAGACAGTGATGTACCCCGCAGACAGTGATGTACCCCGCAGACAGCGATGTACCCTGCAGACAGCGATGTACCCTGCAGACAGTGATGGACCCTGCAGACAGTGATGTATCCTGCAGACAGCGATGTACCCTGCAGACAGTGATGGACCCTGCAGACAGCGATGTACCCTGCAGACAGTGATGGACCCCGTAGACAGTGATGGACCCCGTAGACAGTGATGTACCCTGCAGACAGTGATGTACCCTGCAGACAGCGATGTACCCTGCAGACAGCGATGGACCCTGCAGACAGCGATGGACCCTGCAGACAGTGACAGGGATGTACCCTGCAGACAGTGATGTACCCTGCAGACAGCGATGTACCCTGCAGACAGCGATGTACCCTGCGGACAGTGATGTACCCTGCGGACAGTGATGTACCCTGCGGGCAGTGATGTACCCCGCAGGCAGTGATGTACCCCGCAGACACTGATGTACCCCGCAGACAGTGATGTACCCCGCAGACAGTGATGTACCCCGCAGACAGCGATGTACCCTGCAGACAGCGATGTACCCTGCAGACAGTGATGTACCCTGCAGACAGCGATGGACCCTGCAGACAGTGATGGACCCTGCAGACAGTGATGGACCCTGCAGACAGTAATGTACCCCGCAAACAGTGATGTACCCCGCAGACACTGATGTACCCCGCAGACAGTGATGTACCCCGCAGACAGTGATGTACCCCGCAGACAGCGATGTACCCTGCAGACAGCGATGTACCCTGCAGACAGTGATGTACCCCGCAGACAGTGATGGACCCTGCAGACAGTGATGTATCCTGCAGACCGTGATGTATCCTGTAGACAGTGATGTATCCTGCAGACAGCGATGTACCCTGCAGACAGTGATGGACCCCGTAGACAGTGATGTACCCTGCAGACAGTGATGTACCCTGCAGACAGCGATGGACCCTGCAGACAGTGACAGGGATGTACCCTGCAGACAGTGATGTACCCTGCAGACAGTGATGTACCCTGCAGACAGTGATGTACCCTGCGGACAGTGATGGACCCTGCGGACAGTAATGTACCCTGCAGACAGTGATGTACCCTGCAGACAGTGATGGACCCTGCAGACAGTGATGTACCCTGCAGACAGTGATGGACCCTGCAGACAGTGATGTACCCTGTAGACAGTGATGTACCCTGCAGACTGATGTACCCTGCAGACAGTGATGTACCCTGCAGACAGTGTTGTACCTTGCAGACAGTGATGTACCCTGCAGACAGTGATGGACCCTGCAGACAGTGATGGACCCTGCAGACAGTGATGGACCCCGCAGACAGTAATGTACCCCGCAAACAGTGATGTACCCCGCAGACACTGATGTACCCCGCAGACAGTGATGTACCCCGCAGACAGTAATGTACCCTGCAGACGGTGATGTACCCTGCAGACAGTGATGTACCCTGCAGGCAGTGATGTACCCTGCAGGCAGTGATGTACCCTGCAGACGGTGATGTACCCCGCAGACAGCGATGTACCCCGCAGACAGCGATGTACCCTGCAGACAGCGATGTACCCTGCAGACAGTGATGTACCCCGCAGACAGTGATGGACCCTGCAGACAGTGATGTATCCTGCAGACAGTGATGTATCCTGCAGACAGTGATGTATCCTGCAGACAGCGATGTACCCTGCAGACAGTGATGGACCCCGTAGACAGTGATGTACCCTGCAGACAGTGATGTACCCTGCAGACAGCGATGGACCCTGCAGACAGTGACAGGGATGTACCCTGCAGACAGTGATGTACCCTGCAGACAGTGATGTACCCTGCAGACAGTGATGTACCCTGCGGACAGTGATGGACCCTGCGGACAGTAATGTACCCTGCAGACAGTGATGTACCCTGCAGACAGTGATGGACCCTGCAGACAGTGATGTACCCTGCAGACAGTGATGGACCCTGCAGACAGTGATGTACCCTGTAGACAGTGATGTACCCTGCAGACTGATGTACCCTGCAGACAGTGATGTACCCTGCAGACAGTGTTGTACCTTGCAGACAGTGATGTACCCTGCAGACAGTGATGGACCCTGCAGACAGTGATGGACCCTGCAGACAGTGATGGACCCTGCAGACAGTAATGTACCCCGCAAACAGTGATGTACCCCGCAGACACTGATGTACCCCGCAGACAGTGATGTACCCCGCAGACAGTAATGTACCCTGCAGACGGTGATGTACCCTGCAGACAGTGATGTACCCTGCAGGCAGTGATGTACCCTGCAGGCAGTGATGTACCCTGCAGACGGTGATGTACCCCGCAGACAGCGATGTACCCCGCAGACAGCGATGTACCCTGCAGACAGCGATGTACCCCGCAGACAGCGAGGTACCCCGCAGACAGTAATGTACCCTGCGGAAAGTGATGTACCCTGCAGACAGTGATGTACCGTGCAGACAGTGATGTACCCTGCAGACAGCGATGTACCCTGCAGACAGTGATGGACCCCGTAGACAGTGATGTACCCTGCAGACAGTGATGGACCCTGCAGACAGCGATGTACCCTGCAGACAGTGATGGACCCCGTAGACAGTGATGTACCCTGCAGACAGTGATGGACCCTGCAGACAGTGATGGACCCTGCAGACAGCGATGGACCCTGCAGACAGCGATGGACCCTGCAGACAGCGATGGACCCTGCAGACAGTGATGGACCCTGCAGACAGCGATGGACCCTGCAGACAGCGATGGACCCTGCAGACAGTGATGGACCCTGCAGACGGTAATGTACCCTGCAGACAGTGATGTACCCTGCAGACAGTGATGTACCCTGCGGACAGTGATGTACCCTGCGGACAGTGATGTACCCTGCAGACAGTGATGTACCCTGCGGACAGTGATGGACCCTGCGGACAGTAATGTACCCTGCAGACAGTGATGTACCCTGCAGACAGTGATGGACCCTGCAGACAGTGATGTACCCTGCAGACAGTGATGGACCCTGCAGACAGTGATGTACCCTGCAGACAGTGATGTACCCTGTAGACAGTGATGTACCCTGCAGACTGATGTACCCTGCAGACAGTGATGTACCCTGCAGACAGTGTTGTACCTTGCAGACAGTGATGTACCCTGCAGACAGTGATGGACCCTGCAGACAGTGATGGACCCTGCAGACAGTGATGGACCCTGCAGACAGTAATGTACCCCGCAAACAGTGATGTACCCCGCAGACACTGATGTACCCCGCAGACAGTGATGTACCCCGCAGACAGTAATGTACCCTGCAGACGGTGATGTACCCTGCAGACAGTGATGTACCCTGCAGGCAGTGATGTACCCTGCAGGCAGTGATGTACCCTGCAGACGGTGATGTACCCCGCAGACAGCGATGTACCCCGCAGACAGCGATGTACCCTGCAGACAGCGATGTACCCTGCAGACAGTGATGGACCCCGCAGACAGTGATGGACCCTGCAGACAGTGATGTATCCTGCAGACAGTGATGTATCCTGCAGACAGTGATGTATCCTGCAGACAGCGATGTACCCTGCAGACAGTGATGGACCCCGTAGACAGTGATGTACCCTGCAGACAGTGATGTACCCTGCAGACAGCGATGGACCCTGCAGACAGTGACAGGGATGTACCCTGCAGACAGTGATGTACCCTGCAGACAGTGATGTACCCTGCAGACAGTGATGTACCCTGCGGACAGTGATGGACCCTGCGGACAGTAATGTACCCTGCAGACAGTGATGTACCCTGCAGACAGTGATGGACCCTGCAGACAGTGATGTACCCTGCAGACAGTGATGGACCCTGCAGACAGTGATGTACCCTGTAGACAGTGATGTACCCTGCAGACTGATGTACCCTGCAGACAGTGATGTACCCTGCAGACAGTGTTGTACCTTGCAGACAGTGATGTACCCTGCAGACAGTGATGGACCCTGCAGACAGTGATGGACCCTGCAGACAGTGATGGACCCTGCAGACAGTAATGTACCCCGCAAACAGTGATGTACCCCGCAGACACTGATGTACCCCGCAGACAGTGATGTACCCCGCAGACAGTAATGTACCCTGCAGACGGCGATGTACCCTGCAGACAGTGATGTACCCTGCAGGCAGTGATGTACCCTGCAGGCAGTGATGTACCCTGCAGACGGTGATGTACCCCGCAGACAGCGATGTACCCCGCAGACAGCGATGTACCCTGCAGACAGCGATGTACCCCGCAGACAGCGAGGTACCCCGCAGACAGTAATGTACCCTGCGGAAAGTGATGTACCCTGCAGACAGTGATGTACCGTGCAGACAGTGATGTACCCTGCAGACAGCGATGTACCCTGCAGACAGTGATGGACCCCGTAGACAGTGATGTACCCTGCAGACAGTGATGGACCCTGCAGACAGCGATGTACCCTGCAGACAGTGATGGACCCCGTAGACAGTGATGTACCCTGCAGACAGTGATGGACCCTGCAGACAGTGATGGACCCTGCAGACAGCGATGGACCCTGCAGACAGCGATGGACCCTGCAGACAGCGATGGACCCTGCAGACAGCGATGGACCCTGCAGACAGCGATGGACCCTGCAGACAGTGATGGACCCTGCAGACGGTAATGTACCCTGCAGACAGTGATGTACCCTGCAGACAGTGATGTACCCTGCGGACAGTGATGTACCCTGCGGACAGTGATGTACCCTGCGGACAGTGATGTACCCTGCAGACACTGAAGTACCCTGCGGACACTGAAGTACCCTGCGGACAGCGATGTACCCCGCGGACAGCGATGTACCCCGCGGACAGCGATGTACCCCGCGGACAGCGATGTACCCCGCGGACAGCGATGTACCCCGCGGACAGCGATGTATCCTGCGGACAGCGATGTACCCCACAGACAGCGATGGACCCTGCGGACAGTGATGTACCCTGCAGACAGTGATGTCAGGGTCACTGGCTTTGACTTCATAGTATTTGTTATTTTCCAGCTGATATTGGTAACAGTCTAAGACAGTGATGGCTAACCTTGACACTCCAGCTGTTGTTGAACTACACATCCCAGCATGTCCTGCATCAGTTTTAGCATGGCCAAATAACAAAACTATAGCAGTGCATGCTGGGATGTGTAGTTCAACAACAGCTGGAGTGTCCAGATTAGCCATCACTGGTCTAAAAACATTCTTGGCCATGTGGTGGCTCAGTGAGTAACTTGGAAATGCTTCCACATGGCTAAAGACCCTACACATTCGTCGCTATGCTGCTGAGCTGGCCGCCGGGCGGCGGGGAGGAGGTGATTGAGGGAGTGAAGTTTCTCCCCCCCCCCCCCATCACCCAGCTCCATAGCAGTACATGCTAATATGGACAATCTCATCCATATTGTCCTGCATGCATAAGCAACGGGGCAACAACTATGGACGAGCGTGGGTCCAGCATCGTTCATCGTTGGTGCCTACACACTAAAAGATATGAACGAGTTCTAGTTCTATTAGTGTGTAGGGCCCTTTAGAGTACCCTAGGCTTGTGGATGATGGTTATATCCTCAGATGGATGTTGCACTGTGTTTATTATTATTACTGATTTTATTACATTTCAACATCAACATTAAATACACAGAATACACCTTGAGAAAAGTCTCTCTGCTGTGTTAATACATGTTCAGGCTACGTAGCCTAATGGTTAAGTGTCCTGCCTACAGTGATGTTCAAATCCTGGGTTCAACCTGGTAGTATTGGTCATTTTCCGCCTTATATTGATATTGGTAATAGTCTCAGAACACACCTTGAGAAAAGTCTCTCTGCTGTGTAAAAACATGGACAGGCTCCATAGCCTAATGGTTAAGTTTGCTGCCCACAGTGGCATACCCTCCAGACAGTAATGTCAGGATGACTTATTCCAATCCAGTGATTCGATTTGACAGTATTGGTCATTTTCCAAATGATATTGATATTGGTAACAGTCTCAGAATACACCTTGAGAAAAGTCTCCCTGCTGTACAAACACATTGGCAGCCTAATGGTTAAGTGTCCTGTTTGTAGAGATATACCTTGCGGACAGTGATGTCAAGTTCACTGTGTTGAAGTGAAATCAAATATCCTGTATTGTCTCATTAATTGTGCTATGATTGTTGATATTCTAATGTTCCCTTAAACAGTGTCTACTTTTAGTATAGAGTTAATATACACAGAGTAATATCCTCCCTCAACCCTTGAGCATCATTTGATTAGGTGTTTACATGGCTAGTAGCAAGGCCTTTGTGTAGATAACGAGAGCTCAATGACATATCATGGAATATCTGATGGGCCTACACTTTGGACAACAACACGTTATTATGAACAAGAATGACCTTTATGACAACGAAGCCTATTAGAGAACCTAATTGTTATGTATAGGAGTTTCAAGATTTATGGACAAGTCTGCTATCTTCTGGATAGGACCACTCTCTTTAATTAGCTAATCTGACCATATTTGGCATTTCATCAACCAATGTATCTCCATGATTTAATCTATATGTACGCCTTGTTTGTAAATAAGCTATGAATAATTGTATAATGTTATGGTATAAATAATGGCTCTCATTCCGAGTTGATCGCTCGCAAGGCGAATGTAGCAGAGTTACACACGCTAAGCCTACGCCTACTGGGAGTGAATCTTAGCTTCTTAAATGTGCGACCGATGTATTCGCAATATTGCGATCACAAACGACTTAGCAGTTTTAGAGTAGCTTCAGACTTACTCTGCCTGTGCGATCAGTTCAGTGCTTTTCGTTCCTGGCTGACGTCACAAACACACCCAGCGTTCGCCCAGGCACTCCCACCGTTTCTCCGGCCACTCCTGCGTTTTTTCCGGAAACGGTAGCGTTTTCAGCCACACGCCCCTAAAACGGCGTGCTTCCGCCCAGTAACACCCATTTCCTGTCAATCACAATGCGAACGTCGGAGCGATGAAAAAGCCGTGAGTAAACTTACTTTCTTCATAGTAAAGTTACTTGGCGCAGTCGCAGTGCGAAAATTGCGCATGCGCACTAAGCGAATTCTCACTGCGATGCGATGAAAAACACCGAGCGAACAACTCGGAATGAGGGCCAATGTAAAGTCAGTGTTCTAAAGACACAGGCTCATTGATGAATTATGTCTTGGTCCACGCTCCTCTGCGCAGAATATTGGGTGTGGTTCCCTCTTTGATAATAAATTCTATATGCTGAATATCATCACAATGGAGAACTCTCAATTATTATTATTTATTATAATTCGGCTTTAACATATGGGGGCTCATCTCCGGTTACCTACGACCACCCATGGTTCAGAAAATGCTGCTTTTCAAGACGCAACAGAAAGTGGGGACATCACCCAGCTGCACACAGAGGTAAATATACCTTTTATTTAAATACTAGGTGCTTCATCGCGCCCTACGGGCGCTCTTCACACCGTTGCAAGGGGCTACGCCCCCTTAACCCTTGCATGCCTTTCTGGGGTTTAATATTTGTATTATATGGAGTATTACCTGCATTACTTTGTTAGTGGTTAAATACTGCACAATGAAAGGGCGTGCGATGGTGAAGGACGCGCAGTCCCTTGCGACGGCGTGAACAGCACCTGCAGGGCACGATGTACAGAATGTAGCGGGTGCGGGGGGGACTGCGGATGGTGTCTGTAGATGCTGCGGGTGGAGGGGAGGCAGAAGTGGGGGTGGGGCCCGTATGGGGAAGGTTCGGGAGGTGCTGCGTGTGGGGGAGGGGCAGAGGAGTGGGGGATGCAGATGGGGGAGGGGTCCGGAGGCACTGCAGGTGGGGGAGGGGCAGGGGTGCCACGGGTGGGAGAGGGGCAGGTGTGGGGATGTTGTGGATGGGTGAAGGGTTCCGGTGGTGCTGTGGGATGGGAAGGGACGGGAGTGCCGGGGGTTGGGTAGGGGACCGCAGGCACCATGGGTAGGGTACAGGCAGGTACGGGTGTTGCGGCGGATGGGAAAGGAGGTCCGGAGGTGCTGCAGGTGGTGGAGGGGCAGGTGCGGGGGTGCCATTGGTGGGTGAGGGGGGGACCGCTGATGGAGGAGGGTGTCTGCAGATACTGCAGGTGGAGGGGGGCAGGTCTGGGGGGAGACATATAAGGGGGGTGAATGGTGGAAGGGGCCTGGAGGAGCTGTGGGTGGTGAAGGGGTGGAGGAGTGGGAGCCACGGGTGGTGTAGGGGGTCTGGGGGCACAGCATGTGGGGGAGGGGTGGAGTGCCGCATGTTGTGGAGGGGAAGGTGCGGAGGTGTGGTGCATTGGGGAGAGGTCTAGAGGCGCTGCGGGTACTGTACATGCCATAAAAGGTAGTTGGAGTGTATGCAGTAACAGGGCCAGGACAGGGGTGACAGGGTCAGTACAGGGTTGACGGGGCCAGGACAGGGGTGACAGGGTCAGAACAGGGGTGACGGTGCCAGGACAGGGGTGACGGTGCCAGGAAGGACAGGGGTGACGGGGCTAGGACAGGGGTGACGGGGCCAGGACAGAAATGATAGGGACAGGATAGGGGTGACAGGGCCAGGGTAGGGGCGGCAGGACCAGGGTAGGGGCGGCAGGACCAGGACAGGGGTGACGGGGCCAGTATAGGGTTCACAGGGCAAGCACAGGGGTGACAGGGCCAGGATAGGGGTGACAGGGCCAGGATAAGGGTGAAAGGGCCAGGATAAGGGTGAAAGGGCCAGGATAAGGGTGGCAGGGCAAGGCCAGGGGTGACAGGGACATGACAAAACACAGGGCACGGGAGAGATTGGTATTAGGGACAAAACAGTGGTGACCGACAGATGTGTCTTACCGGAGTCACTGCTGCTGGCTGCTGCTGTTCCACTCCAACCTGTTGGGATCTGCTGCTGGAGACTTGGCATGGCTGACTCTCTCAGGCTGGAGTCCTGCTTTCTCTGCCAGTCCGCATCCCTCCCCCCTTCCTCAGTCACACACCGCAGACCTCGCACAGCTGCCGGGCACTGTGGTAAGGTGAGACTGGAAATGACTGGTTAGCCCCCAGGAGATGCTGCGGCTGGGGGAGGAGGGGGTCATAGCATGCACGTGGTGCGGACCTCACGGCTTCCGGGCACTGTGGTAAGGGGAGACTGGGAGTGACTGGTTAGCTCCCAGAAGATGCTGCTGCTGGAGGGAGGAGTGGGTCAGAGCCTGCAAGCAGCGCGGACTTCTGCAGCGTTACCCACCGGCTAAAGTGTGTGAATGAGCTGGGCGCACTCCACTGCGGGCGGCAGCACTGCAGCTAGCGGTTGGGTTGCCGGGGCTGGAGATAACAGGCAGTATGGAACCTGCACAGCGGCAGGTGCCCCACTAAACTGCAGCTAAGAAGCGTGGAGTGTGCCAGAAAGTGACGCTCCTCCGCACCAGGGAGACCCTGCTGAGTATGCTGATGTGGGGGGTCAAGCACACAGTGAGCCGGTGCCCGTCTGTCTGTATGACATACCCCTCACACACCCCCATACCTCCCAAATGTCCCAATTTTCGCGGGACAGTCCCATTTTTGGGGTCTGTGCCGCTGTCCCACCCGCGGGTCGCAGTGTCCGGCGGTGGGGGGGGCAGTTTTAAAGTTCCTGTACTCGCTGCTCTCCTTAGCAGAGCAGCGGTGAATAGTGGAGACAGAGGGAGAGGGGGCATCAGGGGGTACGGATTAATGGGGGGGGTTCCAGCAGCAGTGCCGGATTAAGGTGGGCAGGGGGTACGTACCATGGGCCCCACAGTTTTAGGGGGCCCCCCGGCTGGAGTAGCTCTGTCCCAGCTCAGAAGCTCCCCCCCCCCCGTCCTGCCAGCAACAACGGCAGCATTGTCCTACAGTCAGCACACGCTGCTGCATATTGGCAGGTCTGTGGTGTTGCAGGGAGGCAGCAGTCTCCCTGCTTTCTTCTGCCTGTGCGGGTGTGTAGGGGGGAGCGACCGCCTCCTCTGGATTTAGCCCTAGCTGAGGGGCCAAAATCCCATTAAAAAAAATAAAAATAAAAATCGGAATTTGCATAAGGGGGCGTGGGCGCAATTATGCCACGCCCCCAACCCCACAGCAGGCACAGTAATGAGATAGGGCTCCCCTGTCTCAAGTGCCCTGGGCCCCCCGGACTCATAATCAGCCCCTGGGAGCATGCCAGCAGCTCACAGAGCGCTGGGCATGCTCCCTCACTGACGAAAACGGGGACCCTCCCGTGAAGCCACGCCCCCTTTTCGTTGAGTGTGTATCCCTCCTTCTGCCTGGATAAAGCTCCTGCAGAAAGCTGGGAGGTCTGCACCCCTGCCTGTGACATGCCCAATGCCCATGCTATCTGCTTCTGCTCCTAGTCTCCTGTAGATTTGGCCAGATCTCTGTGACTCATTTGACTAACTCCGCCCAGTGTTGTGACTCCGCCCAGCGTTAGCAAATGAATCACAAGGTCACAGAATAGGGCTATTATATAGGAGATTCTGTGTACTCTTAGGCCCTCATTCCGAGTTGATCGGTCGCAAGGCGATTTTAGCAGAGTTACACACGCTAAGCCGCCGCCTACTGGGAGTGAATCTTAGCTTCTTAAAATTGCGAATGATGTATTCGCAATATTGCGATTACAAACTTCTTAGCAGTTTCTGAGTAGCTCCACACTTACTCGCCATCTGCGATCAGTTCAGTGCATGTCGTTCCTGGTTTGACGTCACAAACACACCCAGCGTTCGCCCAGACACTCCTCCATTTCTCCGGCCACTCCTGCGTTTTTTCCAGAAACGGTAGCGTTTTCATCCACACGCCCCTAAAACGCAGTGTTTCCGCCCAGTAACACCCATTTCCTGTCAATCACACTACGATCGCCGGAGCGAAGAAAAAGCCGTGAGTAAAAATACTATCTTCATTGTAAAATTACTTGGCGCAGTCGCTGTGCGAATATTGCGCATGCGTTCTAAGCGGATTTTCACTGCGATGCGATGAAAAATACAGAGCGAACGACTCGGAATGAGGGCCTTAATCTGCTCTGCATCTGCAAAAGTCTTCTGTGGTTGCTGGGAAGCTAGCTCAAGTGAACTCGGCTGGTTGGTGACTTCTTGTGATCTATATTCATGCATAATTAAATATTAAATAACAAATGATGATACGTTTAAGTACCGCAGTTACTTTCTATTCTCTGTCTAGCGTGGCACTGTACGTATTTATATTATAAACAAAGAATTGAAAGAGAAACTAAAAAGTACCTCTATCCAAACTGATGCAAGTGTGTTATCTGAAAGTAAAAGTACATTGATAAGAAGTTGTGTAAACTTTGTGAATGCTTGAAAGACGTATTCAAGTAATATAGGAGTATACTATCCCCCGAAAGGTGGGGGCGGATAAAGGAGTCCCTTGCCAAATATATAACTTATGGTCTTGGCATTCTAAATTATACAGAAGACGCTGTAAGAAGTCTCATTGAGATTCTTTGTGGCCACAGAGAACAGTCCAGGCTATAAATTGTAACCCTCGGCAACAGACAGTGGTGGTCATTCCGAGTCGTTAGCTCGTTGCCGATTTTCGCTATGCTGCAATTTGTTGCTAATTGCACATGCGCAAGGCACGCAGGGCGCATGTGCTTAGTTATTTAACTAAAAACGTAGCAGATTTGCTGTGGATTCTGCGGCGCTTTTCAGTCGCTCTGATGATCGGTAAATGATTGACAGGAAAGGGGCGTTTCTGGGTGGTAACTGAGCGTTTTCTGGGAGTGTGCTAAATAATGCAGGCGTGTCAGGGAAAAACACAGGAGTGTCTGGAGAAACGGGGGAGTGGCTGGCCGAACGCAGGGCGTGTTTGTGACGTCAAACCAGGAACTAAACGGACTGAGCTGATCACAATCTGTGAGTAGGTCTGTAGCTACTCAGAAACTGCTAAGAATTATTTAGTAGCAATTCTGCTAATCTTTCATTCGCTATTCTGCTAAGATAAGATATACTCCCAGAGGACGGCGGCCTAGCGTGTGCAATGCTGCTAAAATCAGCTGGCGAGCGAACAACTCGGAATGACCCCCATTGTTGTGTAAAGAGAATATATTGTTTTGTTATTGTTGAAAATGGGCAGTGACTCATCTAAGATTATTATGGGAACCGCGGTTCGTTGTATGAGTGATTTTTATGGACAAGTGTGTGTGAAGTATGTGACGAAGTTGAATGACATCTCCAGGGATGAGGAAATAAAGTTTCCTGAGACGGGTAGTTTTGAACCCATGATACTGAAGTGCCTTGAGAGACAGAGAAAGAAAAGAAATAAAACAAAATGATAGAATAAAGCATTTACAGATCTTAGACTTGTGGAAAAGAAATGTATAACTGGAAAATAAAGACTCAATGATTATAGTAACACTGTAATGGAAATAATAATACATGTGTTAATGTTACCAATACTCCAGAAAATATTGCTAGGTCAATAAGATCCCCACGAGAATGTCCCAGGTTTGATTATAGGAGCTTAAATTACACGGGAAAGAAAATACTGTAAATAATTGTGGTAATAATGTAATAGAAAATCCGCCACCATATAATACCAATTGTGCAAATTCAATGTTAGATTCACCTAATGACATCTCCCATACTGAGGAGAATGTGCTATTCTGCCAGCACATAATCACCCATAACATGACCCCACATGCTATAGAGCGGGCAATGCCGCCGACACATATTAGAGATAATAATGCCATATACATACATTCATTTATCAGTAGTATACTGTAGTACTATGCTTATATTATGCGTCTAGAAATTCCTCAGATTTTACTCATTACTACTGTACTGTTATTATCTGAGATACTAGAAGTTTCTGTAACACCGTTACGCAGCAATGGAGCGGTGTCTCTAATACTAGTATTTTCTCTCTCTCACGCTGTAAGTCACGGATGACCTAATGAAGCTCCTGAGGTGCTGTATGTAGAGGATACAAAGATCATATTACTTACACACATCTTCACTTCAGACAGTGACTGGGAGTTATTTCACTCTTTCAACATATACTTAAAAATGTTTTATTTCAGAAACATATTTGTCACAACTTTATATGCACGTTATATGTTTTATTTTGTTTGCGCAGCGTTTTACAGTACAGTATTACATTACTTACTCTTTTTTAGATTATTTTTACTTTTTTTTTAAAGATTATTTTTCCTACAAGTATTTGTATGGGTATGTATGTGTATTTATGTAGATGTATATATGTGAATGGAGTTTTCTTTGATTTTTTAAACGTGATCAAAAGCCGTTTCCTGTTATTATATATTTCAAGCATGATATTAACATTACGATTTATGGCCCTCATTCCGAGTTGATCGGTCGCAAGGCGAATTTAGCAGAGTTACACACGCTAAGCCTATGCCTACTGGGAGTGTATCTTAGCTTCTTAAAATTGCGACCGATGTATTCGCAATATTGCGATTACAAACTACTTAGCAGTTTCTGAGTAACTTCAACCTTACTCTGCCTGTGCGATCAGTTCAGTGCTTGTCGTTCCTGGTTTGACGTCACAAACACACCCAGCTTTCGCCCAGACACTCCCTCGTTTCTCCGGCCACTCCTGCGTTTTTTCCGGAAACGGTAGCGTTTTCATCCACACGCCCATAAAACGCCGTGTTTCCGCCCAGTAACACCCATTTCCTGTCAATCACACTACGATCGCCGGAGCGAATAAAAAGCCGTGAGTAAAAATCCTTTCTGCATAGCAAAATTACTTGGCACAGTCGCAGTGCGAACATTGCGCATGCGTACTAAGCGGATTTTCATTGCGATGCGATGAAAAAGAACGAGCGAACGACTCGGAATGAGGGCCTATATCCACAGTGTGTAAGACAAAAGTAACAGGATAGAAATGTACCAAGAGAGATTGTCAAAACTGTAATGTTCCTTGGTCTGATAAATGCAGAACTAATAAGTCTGGGGAACCGTCCACAGCACGTAGTACTAGACGCTGTGATAAGGAAAGGGTAAGGGTTACTACCTATAAGTAAGGTTCCTGGAAATGTGAATGTTCTCAGACCAAGTTATACACGACAATACGTCGTCTAGATTGCAATAGCAAATAGAAAGAAACCGACAGGCAAAGTAATCATACAGAACCACAGTCACAGCTCATTTATGTTGTAAATCCCACAGGAAAGTCACAAAAGTTGGTTCCGTATGGACAAAGTACTAGTATGAAAATCCAGAATATTGCAAAATCAGAAGAATAGATAAATTATATATCAAAGTTTATTGTGATAGTAATATTATCAATTATAATCTGTTATTCTATGTACTTTGTAAATATACAGGTCGGGTATGCCAGGATATCGGATACTAAGTGATGGAGCCAGTGACTATATTTTCATGCACACATTGCACTACATATGTTGTAATTCCACATACTAGTCACATATATGATATTGGAAATATCCTTGTGGAAGGGAAAATGGATGTGTCTTTGTGATACACCAGCCGCTGTATAAATAGATTGTAGCGTAGTTTCTATTTTCCTATCCCCAGGGTCCTTGAGCAGAAAAGACCATGGCGCCGATAACACTGCCTTCTTAGAGAGGCAGGAGACAGAAACATCAACAGCTGGGGGTTCTTCCCAATATTTTCTACCCTCTGTTGGGAATGGGAAAGAACGTAAAATCTTTCTAGTAACCTGATATCTTTTATCAGGATTTTTCCAGGCTTGTTTAAAAACCTCATCTAATTCTGGAGAATCTGGGAAGGTGATGCGTTGAAGCAGCCTCTTCTAAAGGGGCTTTTTATTACATCCCAGATAGCAAGAATTAGGGGTTCAATACCCTCTGCAGGAGTGGAATCTTCTATATCAGGTTCCAATTCCTCCCCCAGAATATCTTCATCATCTGCTAGAACAGCAGGCAGCCCACACTTAAGTGGCCCTGAACTATGGAGGGAAGGATATCTGTCATCAGCCTTTGCTGCAAGGTCTGCAACAGCCTGTTGCAGTTGTAGTGTTGTTTGCTTATTAGCCTCAAGCTGGGATGACATGTCAGCCATCATAGTCTTAATGGCATGGGCCAAGAAGGCTCCTGACCCTTCCCCCTAGTCTCCACACTGACCTGAGAAGACTGACTGCAATGGTCACACAATAGGGACCCAGTGGTAGAAGGGGAGAATCTGATACGACAAACTTTGCATACAGCGTGTTTAACCACAATGACATAGAACAACACTCACACACACAACTCACAGACAAGTATAACCAGCATGCCTCACTGCGTGTGATAGAGACTCAGAGTGAGAGAGGAACAGCACGCCCCCCCCCCCCCCCCCCCGCTTGTAGTAACAACTGCAAGCTGAAATATATCTATATACCAGTAATCCGGAATGTGTGTCTTTTTAAAGACACTATATTGTGTGCAATAGCGGCTCTCCCCCTGCTAGTACACCCCTGTACCAGTTTCCAGTGTCTCCCGGATCTCTGGAGGAGCTGTGTGTCCTTGAAGCTGCTGTTATGCAGAGGAAGGCGCCAAAATGCCTCTGGTACCGCTCTGAACATTCGCCCCCTATAATGACATTGTTTATACTGGCCAAGTCTCCCACGGTGTGCAAACCTCACAGATTAGCTAGTTTGTACAATCGCTGCCAGTTTTGTGCAGGGGGCTGAAGCGGGTAACCACCGTGGAGGGTCCTGTTCGCCGCCATGTTGTTCACCACTTTTGTTATCTTCAGGCAGCGTTAGGGGTGTGCGGCGTGCTGCCTCTCAGGGTGTTGGTCGTGCAGAGGGGAAGTGGCTCTGTCACCTTACAGAGGCATGTAACCGTCCCCCGTAACTCCCACGGTGCAGGTATACTGTTGCCCAGACAGTATACCTAAAATAACAAGGCTTAAAACAAAACTGAAGAAAATTTCTCCATAGAAAAGTAAAAAACATAGAGGACATGTACTCAGCACAAAAAATAACCACAGGTGTAAAAAGATGGAAAAAGGGTGTGTTGGGCGTTCCGGACTGCCCACTCACCAACCACCTAGCCAAGTACATGTTCTCTATGGAGGTCATTCCGAGTTGTTAGCTCGCAAGGCGATTTTAGCAGAGTTGCTCACGCTAAGCCGCCGCCTACTGGGAGTGAATCTTAGCATTTTAAAATTGCGAACGATGTATTCGCAATATTGCGATTACAAACTTCTTAGCAGTTTCAGAGTAGCTTCAGACTTACTCGGCATCTGCGATCAGTTCAGTGCTTGTCGTTCCTGGTTTGACGTCACAAACACTCCCAGCGTTTGCCCATACACTCCCCCGTTTCTCCAGCCACTCCTGCGTTTTTTCCGGAAACGGTAGCGTTTTTTCCCACACGCCCATAAAACGTCCAGTTTCCGCCCAGAAAAACCCATTTCCTGTCAATCACACTACGAGCGCCTGAGCGAAGAAAAAGCCGTGAGTAAAAATCCTAACTTCATAGCAAATTTACTTGGCGCAGTCGCACTGCGGACATTGCGCATACGCACTAAGCGGAAAATTGCTATGGCCCTCATTCCGAGTTGTTCGCTCTGAGTTTTTCATCGCATCGCAGTGAGAATTCTCTTAGTGCGCATGCGCAATGTTCGCACTGCGACTGCGCCAAGTAACTTTACTATGAAGAAAGTAAGTTTACTCACGGCTTTTTCATCGCTCCGGCGTTCGCATTGTGATTGACAGGAAATGGGTGTTACTGGGCGGATGCACAGCGTTTTAGGGGCGTGTGGCTGAAAACGCTACCGTTTCCGGAAAAAACGCAGGAGTGGCCGGGGAAACGGTGGGTGTGCCTGGACGAACGCTGGGTGTGTTTATGACGTCAGCCAGGAACAAAAAGCACTGAACTGATCGCACAGGCAGAGTAAGTCTGAAGCTACTCAAAAACTGCTAACTCGTTTGTGATCGCAATATTGCGCATACATCGGTCGCACATTTAAGAAGCTAAGATTCACTCCCAGTAGGCGGCGGCTTAGCGTGTGTAACTCTGCTACATTCGCCTTGCGAGCGAACAACTCGGAATGAGGGCCTATGTTTTTTAACTTTTCCATGGATGTTTTTTTACTTTGTGCTGATTTTTAATAAACTGTAACCCCCTTTTCTATGGACTTGGAATCTGGTATTTGGTTCTTTTTCCTGTCTCTGGTATAAAGAAACCTTGAAGTGAGTGTAACAGCTTAAATACGCACATCCTTATTGAAAAACCATCACTAGCTGATTTCAGTTGAAAGATACCTTTATGTGTTTTCATCTACACTGATAGTCTGAGTTTAGGTACGCACATGTATATACCCACAACTACATCATTTGGGATTTTTCACTCCTAAACTAGGATATATCCATTCAAGAGTGGGTTCCACATAAATATACCATTATGTTTATTTACCATTTCCACTGAGTGAGTACGATACGCCATCTAGAAACTCCTGATTCACTTCATTCAACACATTTTTTGGAGTCACATCAATCTCTATTGTGGACGTATTACACCATGATGTGTTTTTGTTCTGTTTTATGTTTCCTTTGAGCGTTGATGATCTTACCCAAGATTGAAATCTAGCACAAAGAAGGAACATCTTCATCTCACCTACATTGCTTCCGTCTTATAAGAGGGAAGTATTCTTCATTCAGAGCGCTTGTGACTTATCTGTATCCACTATTTTTGTGAATTTCGCTGTGGTATTATGACCTCATGAAAATCACTTTGGAGCAAGAGCCAAGGATAAGGTCACAGTGTAGTCTGGATCCTTATTCTCCCACTCTTGTGGAAGAGGAGGCATCGGAGAGTCTGGATCTGGTAAGTACACACACATTTGTATTGTATTGTACCCACACATTTTTACATGGAGTTCATTTTTCTTTTATATTGCAGGATATTACACCGGAGCTGGAAGTACAGCCTTCCATGAGCGAGACAACTAAAGTGGATGACCCAACCCCACAGCCATGACCCCCGAAACAGCAGTGGTCATCCAGAAACCCACTTCTGCCCCGCCCAGCTCACAACAGTTTTTTTACTCACACCGAGGAAGTTAATAGGCCCCCGGACTTGGAGCAAACTTTTGGCAATTACATCGCAGCGGAGATGCGACTGATGAATGAGGATCAAAAGAAGATCTTCAAGCATCTGGTTCTTGACGCTACCTCACGTGCAAATGAAGAATCTCTTGATGAGGCGTGTCAGATAACACCTGCCAGGCGCTGTCTCCCAAGTGTGCCCCCACCCACATCACCAACCCATGCAGTATGTGCCGGGAAACCCTCAACAGATGAGCTGTTTTCTGCTGGGACCCATACAGCCACCCCCTCCTCCCATTCCAGCACGTCGTTTAGTGGTATGTACTTAGACATGCTGAGTACAGTCCTCTGTACTGGACGATCCTCATTTTTTAAATTTATAATTACATTTTTTTCAAACTTTTTTTTAGTGGTTTGAAAAATTGTTGTTGCCCTTACCCTAGTCTCTTGCTCCAAGTGACCTGTATTGAGGTCATTAGTACCACAGCGTTGGTTTCTTGACCTCATTGTCCCGGACTTCTGATCATTGTGATCTATACACTTCTTGTGTTCCTTCTAAAAGCACTGTTCAGAAATCTGCACTTTATCTTCTCTCCCCAATGTATGGAGGCAGCACTGATATTCTGTAGGATACGCCTGGTTCCTCTACTGGTTACTGTTGGCATAGTCCTTGCTAAAAAGACACTTGTTCTCCTGATAGAGTCAATGAGTCCAGACCAGAATTGGTGATTTTCTTCTATTATTTATATATAAAGTTTTTTTTTTTTTTAAATTGCATTGTTTTTCTTGTTCAATTAATGCTGTCACGATCCGGGTAATTTATCACCATTTCTTACCTTCCAAGTGTCTCCTGATACTGGCCCAGCGTGCCAAGCCTGGATTCCACCTGCGCTGTCTGCGTGCAGCACGCTGTGTAACATGGCCTCAGTCTCTCACATGCTAAACTTCAAACAGACTTTCCCTCCAGATTCAAACATGGGCGCAGCCATGTTTGGATTCATCACATGTTGCTTTACAGCCTATCAGCTGGGGACTCTGCCTGATTACCCAGCAGCTGCACTCTGGACTCTGCCTGATTACCCAGCCAATACCTGCTTCCCAGCTGGTATAAATATCCTGCATCAAGGCTGCCTAATCATCAGTGCTTTGGTTGTCTAACCTGTACACATCTCTCCTGCTTGTGGATTCTTCTGCTTGTATCTCCAGGTATTCCAGCTCCTGTGATCCAGCTCCGCTAATACCCCTTTCACACCAAAAATCCAGGGGTCTTACCCGGGAATACAGTCCCGGGATCATGCAGTGACATTCCCAGGTAAGACCCCTTGCATACCGCAGTCAGCAGCTCGGTATATTGCTGGGTTGCTGACATTAGCGGTCACGCAGTGCGGGTGGCGCAAGAGATCACATGATCTCCAAGCACTGCCTGCTACATAGAGAGTGAACCGGAGCTGGGGCACATTGACCCGGCTCCCGTTCACACTGACCAGGTTCCCGGGAAGATCCCGGGACCAACCCTGGTCGATTGCAGGGTTGAAATGCCGGGGCATGAGTCCCGGGATTTTGTCCCTGTACCATTTCACACTGAGACATTTCCCGAGTTGGTGCACGTTCATGTGCATTAACCCGGGAAATTTTGGTCTGTGTGAAAGGGGTATAAGAGACCCGCACCTGTTTCCATCCTGCGGTGTAGCCTGACTTCTGCAGTGTTCCAGCATTGCTCCTGATCATTCTCCACAGACACCGGCTTTCTGCTTCCAGTGTTGGTCCTGCTTCACTTTGCTTCCAGCCTCCAGCAGTGTCCTGGAATCGTTGACAACTTCACCTTTCTGCAGCACCGCTCTCCATACTCCACAGTGTACTTACCACGGCCCACCAGCTTTCCACAGTGCTCCTGAGTCGCTGGTATTCTGCTTAGCGGTGCTCCACAGTATCTTCAGTATTTTTCAACTCCAGCAGTATTCCTATATCACCTGCATCAGTGACCATCCTACCATTGATCCACAGCGTCCATCGATGCTTACCATCAAACTCTATATCTACAGTGGTGAGTTCTGCACACCTTTTCATTCATACCGGTTCCATCCAGCACTCTCTGCAAATTACCAAGTACCATCTACTCCTGTGCATCTGTTACTCCAGCCTCTGTGCACCATCTGCTGGGCAGTACCAGTTCATACCTCTCCTCAGCGGTTAGCTGTGGCATACGGACTTACCATCTCCAGTTCTAGCAAGGACTCTGTAATATCTGTTCTGCAAGCCACAGCACTAATTACCCTGCACTTCTGGGAACTGAACTGTAACTTACCATTGTACATCTCCTGTGATGTTTTGCACATCAAAGGTGTCTTTAAGCTGTGTTCAATAAAACTGACTTTATCTTTTACAACTTCATTGTCGTGGTCACGCCTTCGGGCAACGGGTAATAGTACTCCTGTATGTCAAAGAACTCGATACTACCTCCCCAGTTCACTTACACGTCAGCCCCTACATCTGAGGCTTCCCCAGGTCAGCCTCAGCCCTCAGTAGTGACAAATGGTTGTTAATGTAAATGTCATTTTGTGTAACATATTTTTGTAAAAATCAGAGGGTCAGCGAGACGTTATGGAGCCAATGTATCATTAACTATTTGCTGCTAATTCCCCCCAAAATACGGACCCCCCAAATGTAAGTAGAAGGGACTGCAGCAGGTATCTCCCATACCTTCATACATGGACATTTCCCGGCGAGGGTCAGGTAAGTTTTTTTTTTTAAATAAAACAACCCTAATTCCCCTACAAGTAAAAAAAACCCCCAGAACATTTGAATAGACATAAATTATTTAAAACCAACAAATGATAAAACTATTTAATTACACAGAGACCCCCTTCCCCCCGTAAAATCATCCAACTATTCAAATGCGCTGTCAACATCGGACATAGCCAAAATTGCACCGGAAATCTTTTGATTTTAAATGACTTTATTTCATATCTTTAATACACAGATTTATGTCTATATTTTAAACTTAAAAAATACTTTACTCTGCACAACAGCCTGTGGGGGTCATTCAGACCCATCCGCAATAGCGTCCCGCAGCAGTTTACCCGGTGGTGGCAATATGCACAAGCACAGCGGCCACGCAGACACACTCATTGTGGCCGCATCCCTGAGGTGTGAACGCAGGGGGGCCGGGACCATTTTCTGGGGGGCTGTGTGATGTCACATCTGCATTCATCTCTGATTAACCCCCTATAATCTTCCAGAGTGCACCTCATATCTCATCTTTTCCAAGTTACAACAAATGATATGAGATCGGTAGCAGCACTACTTTCAGGATTATTACACAGAACACACATAAAGGCTGACACAGCAAATAACAGTAACACATACAAGGGATTAATTAGAAATAAGGAAGCATAATCATCTTTAAGTCTAATTATCAACTGATTCTGTGCGGAACACATACACCTCTTTACTGCCTCCAGCAGCCCCTGGTAGCTACCACTACTACCCCCTGCCCTGTCTCCCTCCACAGCGCTGCTTGGGGACAATATTACCCACTTAGACACTGCCTCCAGCAGCCCCCGCTACTGCACTACTGCCACCCACCCTGTCTCCCCGACATCTAAGCACTGCTTGGGAATTTATGGTACTGCTAACAGTCCTTCATCAACAGATGGAAGAAACCCGGGAAGTAAGGAAGGAGAAGCTGCTTCTGGTACCATGGTCATGCAAGGCTGGGAGAGTCTGTGAGATTATTTAATAGAGGGTCTAATTCAGTAAGGATTGCAGATGCTGCTAATTAGCAGAATTAGCAATCCTTTTCCTAGCATGCTGGGGGCCGCCCATCGCAGCGCAAAGCCACCCAGCATGCTGAGCGCCGCCTCCCCCTTGAAGCAGAAAATGCGATTGCCTCACAATTACTGCTTCATCGTAGAAGTTAGTGAAGCCTCCTGATGCTGCAGCTTAGCTGCACCCGCAGGAGGCCCGCCGCATTCTTCTCGATCATGGCAGCTGCACGTGATGTCACAGCCACCGTGATCATGCACATTTGTCCGCCTCTGCCCTCCATTCGCGCCACACTGCCTCCTCCCTGGAAATGGAGCATTGCCCACCCACACTCGTGACCGCCTCTGCCTGACAGGCAATCACATTTTCTGTGGCCCCTCCACAGAAAATGTGGGAGCTTGCACAGGATGGGCGCAGTGGATACACCTGCAACTTTTTCTGAATAATTCTAGTTCTATCACACACTGCGATCCAACCTGGTTAGCCCCCGAGTCACCCTCTTCCAGGCAGCCGGTGGAGGGAGTAGAGAATGGGTGTTATGTGGCAGGAACAGGCTGGTTAGGTGACAGCCTGGCTGTTACACTCTGTACAAGCGGTAGTCTATAGGGTCATTCCAAGTTGATCAGAGCTGGGCTAAATTTAGCACAACTACGATCATCTTCCCTGACATGCGGGGGAAACGCCCCGCTCAGGGCTAGTCCGCCCTGCAGG